>NW_009259791.1:300166-317608 GCF_000687185.1 Egretta garzetta | reverse complement strand
TGCCCCACGCCTGTAGCGTTGCATGGGGTTGTTGTGACCCCAGGGCAGGACCCGGCCCTTGGCCTTGTTGAACCTCATACAATTGGCCTCGGCCCATGGATCCAGCCTGCCCAGGTCCCTCTGTAGAACCTTCCTACCCTCAAGCACATTAACACTTCCACCCAGCTTGGAGCCACCTGCAAACTGTACTGAGGGTGCAGTCGATCCCCTCGATCAGGTCATTGATAAAGGTATTAAACTAAACTCTCTAATCAACCTCAAAAAAAATTTTATCACCAAACTCAAAGAGGACCTACTTGTGAGACTATTAGGTATCACTCAAAGACAAATATTGCCCAGTAAGAGAAAAAAAGCATGAAGTGGATCTACATCCTCTTCTCTTTGTTCAAGAAAATTCGCATGGCAAAGAATTTCCCCAACCAAAATGAACATCTAGGATTTCATCTCTCTCAACAGTGCAAGTGATTTATGGACAGACACCACCCAGTCTAGATCAAGGGAAAAAAGGACTATTTCATAAAACTTAATGAGAACTCAAACAGTAACATTAGCAATGTTTCTCTTGCACATAAAAACTACTTGCAAATTTAGGAAGTAGCAACAAGGTTTAAGGCTCAGCACTATCTTAAATTTGGCCTTTAAAAAAATTGAACAAATTTCAAGATCAGATTACTAGAAATATTTATTCACAAGTGCATAGAGTATTAAACAGATGTGAATATGTTTTCCCAAGAAACACTGTCATTAGTAATGGAAGAGGCTCTGATGACATTTGTCAACTGCACATTTTTAGGCATCAAGAGAAAACTGTGAACACTAAGCCTTTCTATCAGAGAAGTTTCTTCCCCACCCTTTAGTGACGGTCAGCTCCAGGCCACTACAGACTCTTCCCCCAGACTTGAACAGAACCGGGCAGCTGCTAAGGTGCAGCACCAGATGAGCGCTGCAAACATTAGAATCAAAGTCACATTTTTAAAACCACCCTCAAATTTCAAGATATG
The DNA here is from genome assembly GCF_000687185.1 of Egretta garzetta. Classification (NCBI taxonomy): domain Eukaryota; kingdom Metazoa; phylum Chordata; class Aves; order Pelecaniformes; family Ardeidae; genus Egretta; species Egretta garzetta. Next base: position 316,607 of record NW_009259791.1, on the reverse strand, counting down.
AGGAAACACTTTTGCAGGGGACAACAGTCACTGGAGTTTATGGCTGTCTTCTAAAACAGCTGGTGCCTCTAGAAGAGCTTCCATGGAGCAATCCCTAGCAAGAATCTTAATTACACCTCAGTTGTCCTGGAAGTCATCTGTTACAACACTGGTGGCAAGGATGAAGTTCGGGCAGTTCATCAAGAAGCATTATCCATCCCAAAATACATGTTGCGGAGAAGCCCACCTCTACAATGAGTTGCTTTGATTAGCCGGCTCGTAAGACAGGCTGTGATACCCTGACATTCACTGGTGAAGAACTGCACTCTTACACAGACTGAGACGTGTTAGCACCAGTATTTCCCCAAATAAAGGGCACTGCTCGAGCCCTTTTGCTCCAGATTAAATCAGGCACCACCAGAAAACTGAGCAGATCTAGCAAGAAAATTCCTATCTGTTGTCATGGGCTTCATCAAATGATTTACCCCTCAATACTGCTTTCAGCCATTTAGTGACAGGATGTCGGGTTCATTTCATTAAATCATACCAAGGTGAATAATTCAGCATCTGGTCTCTGTGGCCTAAGGCCTATATCATTTGACTGATGCCTGACCGTATATGAAGCGTATTAATACACATTCAGTGCAGCAGAGGTACGACCTGTCCTTTCATGCATTTCATCAGGGCTTAGCTCTAGGTAACTGTAAATGTCAGTACCGAGATATCTGCCTACTGCTTGCATTAGGAAGAGAAATCCCACACACATTTAAGAAAATGAAGAACCATTTTAAACAAATAACGACACAAGTTTTCATAACAGCACCTTTATGGAACACAACATTAGCTTCAGGCAAGTGCCGGGTTACACAAACTTTCAGTCCTCTATATAAAGACAGCAATCTTGGTTTTAGTCCATCCTGATAAGACTTGTAATCCTCATTTATAGGCACAGTGCTCGGGCTATTTCCAAAGTAAAAAAAGGGCTTTCCATTACAGTGCTGGGAGTGGTTAACAAGTTACCTTATTACATTCTTTTCCAGAGAATAATAATTCTCCTCCATCATGTCCCAATGTTATTAGGATTTCAGAACACACAAGCAATGCAATCCTAGTTAACATAAAGAGGAAATTAAAGTAATGTAAGCTAAAGACCAAATCATTTTCATAGTTACAGACAATTTTAAATATATATTTGCGTGGGAAATTAGATTCATTTTTGTGAATAAAAATTCCATCTCTCCAGACAACAAACTGAATTCCTTGCCAGTAGACGACCACACTGTGCACGGCTCCTCAGCCCTGCAAAGAAAGTCTGGACTTCAGGCATATCCAGCTACGTGGATCAACAAGCAACCCCTTCAGATCCAGCAGCTTTGGTTTAATGGACGGAAACTTTGGCCTATTGTTCAAACAAATGTACTTGCCAGCAACGAACAAGTAAGACTGGATTGTTTAAAAATAAAGCGAAGTGTGATACGTGCATAAAGTCAGTGCCTTGATCCTTAAAAGCATCTCTAGAAGCAACTTTACCTTAAAAATGGGCAGTGCTTAAGTTACAAAAGATTATTTTGTTTATGATGATTGAAGAAACAGCTCTGCTTCAGGAATTCAAAAGATGAATCAGATTTAGTAGTAGATTTATTAATTTGCTGTGATTTACAATGAGGTGATAATGTCTGAAACAAGAAGACATCAAAACAGGTTTAGCCAGGTTTATGGCTTCCAAGTCAAATTCATAGACCAGTGTCAGTCACTTGGGCAACTGAAGATTAGCAGACAAAAGACAAGCGGAGGCCAGGCGCTGCACTGATATTTTGGAGACAGTATTCCGAAGTGTCTTCTCTTACAGCAATTTCCTTTTCTCAAACTCCTGCAAATAGCACACAGACATTACCAGTGGGGGGGGTGGGGGGAAAAAAAAGAAAATGCTTTTATTACTGTTTTATTTTAAATTACTTTGTATTTATCTTAGCAAATCTGATTTTAGGAATTAAAAACGAATTAAAAATTAAAATATAAAGTGCATAATGTGTGCAAGTTAGGGGAAAGGAAACTAAGTATTCTCCCACCTCACATTAACAAACCAGCTATGAAAAACCGGTGGTGCTAGACTGCAGCCAAATTGCAATGCTGTCAAGGAACCATTTGCTCCCACACAGAACATAACAGGCTAATTATGCACAAGAGCTGCAGTAGAATCCTCACAGTAAAGGATTCAAGCCAGGGAAGCAACAAAGCAAAGATTTTCGTTTTAGTAAAGGAAAAAACACAACAGAAGAAGGGAAGAATCCCACAGCAGCATGCGAAGATGCTGTACTACACAGTCATCACAGGAAAAATAAAAAGAATACCCTGCACAGCTTAATTATGCATTTCCTCCAGCTGTGAAGCAATGCCTTTTTTGGATATGAATTAAGAAAAAGGTAAATAATCCTATTCCATACATAAGTTTTTCAGCTGTATGCATTCAACCATAATTCTGAATTAGTACTTAAAATAGATAGACCTGTATGCCAAGGCTTTTCTTCCTCAAACACCCTACTTTCAAAGAATGTTTTCACATTTTAAATTAATTCAGGTGCTTTGCATCCAGAAAACACAATTCAACGAGTCGCTACACTTCAAAGCAAAATGCAATCACTCCTCTATTTTGATATGTTTACTTTCCTATAAAGGCAACATTACATAAAACTACCTGCGTGTAATCTAAGTAAGAACTGCAGCTTGTTCAGTCAATAGAGTTCTTATGTTTAACCAAGTTCAGAGCAACAGAATATTTGGGTAAGAGATGTACTCCCAACTCGTACTCCCTCAAAAGTAGCTTCATTCTCAGGATGAGCACATTTACCAATTTCCAAGCAACGAACCTTGTAGATGGTGCTACCTAGCTGAGCAGGAGACATGCTGACAACAACACCAGCGCTCTGAAGAGCGGCTATCTTCTCTTTAGCTCCACCCTTTCCCCCAGCAATGATTGCTCCAGCATGACCCATCCGTCTGCCTGGAGGAGCAGTCAGACCAGCTATGAATGACACTACTGGCTTGGCATTTGGACCCTGTGAAGAAAGAAAAGATACTGGTTTACATGGGGGAGAGCAAAATGAAAAGTAATTCCAGATGGTAGGTTGGTTTGTTGTTTGGTTGGTTGGTTGGTTTTTTTTTTTAAATATCAACTAGCCAGGCAAAGATATTAAACAGCTAGAAACCTCAGACAACACAGAACCAAGGGCCAGAAGAGTGTGGAATACTTTCTCTCCTGATAAACATCATAAACCAGAAGCAATCAGAAACTTTAAAACACCTCTCTACAAAGCCACGTATATTACAAAAACCAGAATGTTCATTACAGGACTAAAAATCTTAAGCTGACACTGCTCTCCAGTAGATTTCATCTGGATAAAGCTCCTCTTTCTCTTTAGTAAAAGTAAGACTTTTTGGGTTTTTTTGTAAATAGAGATTAGAGATTGAACTGAGTTTTCCTTGACAAAAGACAATGGCTAACTACCAAAGTGTCTGGAAGCAAGCTGTTTAAGACTTACGGTATTATTTTCTTTCAAGAATGTTGCTGCATCTTCTTCAGCATTTCCTCCAATTTCCCCAATCAATATGATCCCCTCAGTATGAGGATCCTTCAGGAAGACATCAAGGCAGTCAATAAAATTAGTTCCATTGAAGGGATCACCTCCAATACCTGAAAAAAAAAAATTAAAACCACATAAAAAAACCCCAAGACTAACTCAAGATAATGATACTGCATTTACAATAAAAGTTTCAAGGTAAATTTCAGCATGAAGAGTATTCACAAAGGCTCATAAGAGGGGCAGCTCTGAAGGCTCAGAGTGCCAAATTCCTGCTCCAAGTATCTCCCTCACAATTTACAGAAAGCTTTGATATCTGAATAATCACCTTTCAAACCATAAGCAAAATACTATGCCTTATACAGAGGCTCTGTATAAGACACAGCAAGACCAAGACCCCAGCTCTAGAATTTTGCTGTAAGAAAACTGAATTTACTTAACATACCCAACTAAATGCCTAACCATGCCCTACCCCTTTATAATATTACACTTCTGGGGAAAATCTGTTTCCAAATGGATGCCATGTTTGCTGGCGGTTCTCCATTCAAAACTGGTTTTTTAGGCTTTTATTAATCTGATGTGGAAATGATAATAGAGAAGGATTATACTCTTCACAGCACATAGAGATCTCTCTTCTCAACTTAATTGCCATTCCGCAATTTCTATGCTTGCAAAAAGAAATCACTTTGGATCTCTTCTTGTAAAGAAGCAGCAGATTTGGGATAGGTGCAATAGGCTGTTTCTGAAGAAACCTACCAACGCAGAAAGACTGCCCCAATCCAACTTGCGTCGTCTGATGAACAGCTTCATATGTCAGGGTTCCAGATCTTGACACAATACCTTTAGGAAAGAAAAGGAGATAAACTTAACACTGACATAGATAAGCACATGACTAGAAGCAGCTGTTCTTACATTCATGAAAATCACCTTAATAAACTGAATATGAGATGCCAGGTTTTCCAGCTATCCTTGCCAAAACATGAAAACTCTGTGTAAGATTCTATCTGTACAATTTCTTGGTTGATTGTCAACAGACTAAACCTGCCCAGAAAGTCAGTAAAATTGGCTGAGACAGCATTCCTCACACTACAGCTTTACCAGGAAAGAAAACTGAAACAAAATAGAAGAATAACCTTCTTGTCTTGTATGCGAGTAGCTGATGCACTGAGCTTGGAACACTGTTGCAGCTCAGCAGTTAACATAAGAATTCTGTATTAATCACATCTCCAGTATGGCCAGGCACACGAGAGATCCTCCAAAACAGAAATATGGTGCACAAATGCAAGTTATCACTAGTAAGGCATTTGTTGCTGCAGCTCACTGCTCTACAGTACACATTCAGCATTTACATCACAATACTGTAAGAGAACACAGCCCCAGTTTTACATTCAGGATGGAAGGTAATACAGAGCCTAGATCAGGGGCAAAATATTTGCATTTTTTTTTGTTGTTCATTTTTCCAAGTCAAGATATCTGTTAATATTACAAGAGAGAAGGCTTCCAGGAAAAACAGACATCATTTTCCATCTCCTTCAAACCATCTAACAAGGAATACAATAAGCATATTGCGTGAACAAAGGAAAAAACACACCACTATTCTAACAACTTTACTTTTCTCAATTGTTTATACCGTGGGACAGCACAGACATCTGCTAGCAAAAGTTTTTCTCTTGCTACTTTGCAAAGGGCTTCCTGTTTACTATTAAGATCAGATTGCATCAGAGAAGCTACAGATAAAGGTCCAAAGACTGTGGCTATTTTTATAGCTTGCATCCCAATATTATCAAATGATTCTTGGATGCTTTCGCTGGGGAGCATATCACCAAAGGTCATAGCGTTAGACAAAACTGGGAGGATGGCAAAGCTACTTTTTTATTCCCTGATCCTTGGATCACCACTGAAAATGTTTCTAGCAATGGTGGGGCAACTGGATTCAAGATTTAAAATATTCTTTCGTACTTTACGTGCCTTGCATTCAGATTCTAGTACCTTGTGACTACAAGATTTTGCTTGTAGGCATTTAGAAAATCTTAACAGAACTTTGATTCAGAAGGGAGCTCAGGGCAACATTGGTTGGTGCTACCTTTTACAGTCATAGAGCAATGTCTTGATGGTATCTTCAAAGGGTGTAATTGCAGTCATCTGATTTTTCAGTTCCAGGTTTATAAGTATTTCTGAAAGCTGGAGGTGTGACACGAGTGTTAACACATCCTCCAGCATTCACTAGGTACAGCTTATTCTCAAGTCCGAAGCGGTTAAGCAGCAGAGATAGCTTCTTGTGTTAGGAAAACTGCACTGAGCCCATGTAGTTCAAGAGCACTGAACACGTTTTCCCACAGTAAGCACACTTTTCATCAGAAAAAAAAACCAAAACGTAATGTTGCAAAGGGTGCTGTGCTCAAGTTAACCTGGTTACCCCACTGCCAGGTAACAGCAGCATATGTATGTCTACAACAATGGTTCTGAAGCTCCATCAAGCACAAATGCATGGTTTTGAAGAATTTTCTTTATAGCTCCTGAATGGCATTATTTTAAAAATAATCAAGTTGTTATTTCTATAGTTTAGAACAAGGAACCAATAGAAGTCAGGACAAAAGATTTACATGCAACAGGGTGTGCAACTAACATGTGATTATGAACAAGTCACTGCCTTTCTGACCTTAATCGCGCTGTCTGAGACGTGGGTATATTCATCACTTTCACTCACCGTGGTACAGTCGTCTAACTTGTCATGTTACAAACTTGCCTGTAATCTCTTCTCTCTGCTATAATACTGAGCTCACTAAAGGTGTAGGATCTTAGTCCTCAGGAGCCAAGCTGTTGGAAAGAATAGCAGTGGAGAGCTTGGTGCTCTCAAATCCCAAGATAAATGGAGGTACCCTCAAAGGAGAGTGTTAAGGAAACTAAGTCAATCACATTACCTAAGGAAACCTCCAACTGCTTTGCCTCTACCATCAGTACTCAGTGCCTGCTATGGTAGACTGACTGATTTTGGCGTTCAGGATTGATAATGGCAAAGTTCACTTACAAACTGAAGAAGGGACAAGCTGTTATACAGAATGTCAACTGTCTTCAGGGCAGGATGTGACTAGCCTCATGAATAAGAGCACTAGAGTACCAAACTTCAGTTTTAGATGATGCACAAATATTCAAAAACTCACCAATTCTTCCCTTCTTGTGAATGTGACCAGGCATGATACCAATTTTACATTCTCCAGGCTAAGGAAAGAGAGGGAAAAGTCAGATGGAACATTCAAACCATCACTAAGAATGGTTCAGCCTTGGAGCAAATCCAGAAGTCACTTACATTGATGACTCCAGGGCAATTGGGGCCCACTAGTCGAGTCTTATCCTGCCGAAGCAGTCTGTGTTTAACCCGAACCATGTCCTGCTGGGGAATACCTTCAGTAATGCATACAACTAAGGGCATTTCTGCATCGATCGCTTCATTGATGGCAGCAGCAGCAAACGGAGGAGGTACATATATAACAGTGGCAGAAGCACCCGTTTGTTCTTTGGCCTAAAATGGATATAACAAAAGATACCAAGCATTTAAGGAGGTGGAAGAGAATATTTGACAACTAGTTATTTAAAATATGTCCATTCACAGGCATAAATTAAGTGAATGGATATGTATTAATTTATTATAATCAAAGTAAGTGCTAAATTCATTGAAGATGGGAGGCATTCAGTGCAACTAGGGAACTGAGAACTAACCACTGTCGGGAAAGGATCTGTCCCATGAACACCACCTTGGATAACAGTTTGCTAAAAATTCACCATATACACCAGAATCAATCAGAAACTAGGTGCATGCATAAAGTAAGTGTATTCAGGCTCTGTGAACTTCACAGTGGAAGCCAAACTCATGCCTGACCACACTGACCGCTCCCTCTTTCACAAGGCCTCTGTTTCACTCCTTGAACAGTGACATCCACGGCTTAAGTCTCTTCAGTGTGAGCAATGAAAGAAGGAGCCCTTCAGCAGCATTAAATTGTCTGCCCTCCAGTCAGTGCTGCAAATTACCTCCTTCACAGAATTAAACACAGGCAGACCCAGATGAGTTTTTCCGCCTTTCCCTGGAGAAATTCCTCCAACTAGATTGGTGCCATAGTCCAATGCCTGCTGGCTGTGAAAGGTGCCCTATGAGAGAGAAAATAAGTAAAGTTAAAAGGCATGTAATAGCAAATAAAGTGCACCCAAAAAAGCTGATGTTATCTATAGTTCTGAAGGCAATTTATGGCACTTAAATGTTGCAATGAGAAGGGAAGTTTTCACTACATGTATACAAACAGCTATTTTGAAGAGTGCATCAGCATGTTTTAAACGGATTCAGAATATGCTATGCTTTTTTCTTTTAAATCAGAGCACTGTGGTAGCACACTAAAGGATATTTTGTTGTATATTGCTAATACACCTGCAGACATAGTAGCTACATTTTATTTCCACATCCAAGTCTGGCAGATGACAAACAGCATAATGAAATGGAAGAAATTAGCATTCTCATCCATGACTAGCTGATAGTTTTAGCAAAGGCAGTCTTCTCCCCTTGCAAATGTGTAAAAGAGTGAAAGGGAGAAAATTATTAAATATCCTGAAATAAAAACAGAAATTTAATTCATAGGCATTGACATTCAAGTGCATTTGTGAAAGAGGCACTTCTAAAATGGTACGGTTTTTGTAGTTTTTTGCAAATCTCCTTTTACAAAGAAACCCTTTCAGTTGTATACAATAAAAAGGCTTAAGACCAAAGCCAACAGCAAAAATCAAAATATAACACAGATGACTCAAAACCAAGTTTTAAGCTTGTGCACAAGTGAAGAAAAAAATCTAGTCTATCAAAGAAAAAAAAGAAAGGTCTATTTGGACCAAAGAAAGGAAACTACAGTGCTGAAGGGACCTTCCTGATGATGAAGTCCAGCTTCCTATCAACACAGGCAAAGCCAGTATATAATCCCTTTTATACATTACTATGGTTTTTGGCCAACTAACTTTCTGAACTGAAAGGGTGATAGGAGAAATAGTTCACATACATACCTGTTTGCCTGTAAAACCCTGACAGATAACCTTTGTATTTTTGTTAATATACAGATTTTTCCTTGATGCCGAGTAGGAGCAGTGTCGTACGCCATTCTGTTGCACTAGAGAAAAAAAGAAAAGAGAGGGTAAACCATTAATCCACTGCTTTGTTAGACTCCGAGTCAAAAAACAACCTATCAAGTAAGTGCATATATATTAATGCTGATATCAAAAGATGAATTGATCCAGTAGTTCATGTTTTCAAAAAGCAGCTCTGAAAGTTTTAAGTATTTAGGATTTGTTATTCTAAGATATTAAACACCTGCAGTTCACTTTATCTACTCAGTTTGCTGGGAATCAGACAAAGTATTTCTCATATTGGGTACTTAATATCAGAACTCCAGTCACAACAAACAACAGACAGAAACATCTTCTTAACCACTACTCTCATTTGCACATGAACATGTTTCTATCCTCCACAAAATTCTGCAAATTGGCAAAGTAGAACTAAAATCCTGATATCCCAGAGGCTGTTAGAACATAGGTACTATGTTATACCTTCTGTGAACATAGTACAGTCCATACTAGACAATCATAGAATAGAATCATAGCATAGTTTAGGTTGGAAAAGACCTTGAAGATCATCAAGTCCAATCTAACCCTGCCATCCCACCACTAAACCCTGGCCCTAAGCACCTCAGCCATCCGGCTTGTAAATACCCCCAGGGGTAGGGACTCGACCCCTTCCCTGGGCAGCCCCTTCCACTGCTTGACAACTCTTTTGGGGAAGAAATTTCCCCTTACGTCCAACCTAAACCTCCTCTGGGCACAACTTGAGGCCATTTCCCCTCGTCTCATCACCCATTACCTGGGAGAAGAGATCGACCCCCCCCAGCCCCCCCCTCCTCTCAGGCAGTTGTAGGGAACGATAAGGTCTCCCCTCAGCCTCCTCTTCTCCCCCCCAGGTCCCCCAGCCACTCCCCATCAGACTTGGGCTCCACACCCCTCACCAGATTCGTTGCTCTTTTCTGGACATGCTCCAACCCCTCCATGTCCTTCTTGGAGTGAGGGGCCCAAAACTGAACACACTATTCGAGGGGCAGTCTCAGCAGTGCCGAGTACAGGGGCACGATCACTGCCCTACTCCTGCTGGCCACACCACTCCTGATACAAGCCAGGATGCCATTGGCCCTCTTGGCCACCGGGGCACACTGCTGGCTCCTATTCAGCCGGCTGTGAACCAGTACCCCCAGGTCCTTTTCTGCCAGGCAGCTTTCCAGCCACTCTTCCCCAAGCCTGTAGCGTTGTACGAGGTTGTGAGCCAAGTGCAGGACCCGGCACTTGGCCTAATGGAGATACTGAAGAGGTCAAGGGTCCCTCAGCCCGGGTGAAACCTAATGCCAAGCAAGACATACAGTAGAAGACCTTCTTCCAACAGATGCCTAGCTACGGGAGCCTAGGCGTCACTGCTTGAAATGCACTTGGGCTCGTGTGGAAATACAGCTCTCCAGATACTCCACCGGACCCATTTTCAATTTAGTTCTCGCATCTCTGGTACTGAAAAAAAACAAACCAACAAAACACAACTACAGAAAAACAGCACAGCACATGCTGTATCAAAAAGACAAGGAGAATGACTGCATCTCTGCTGAAGGGGAAGACATGTTGACATCAAATGATGAAAAAAGAAATGCACAGCATATTACCATGCCAGAGAGCTTAAGATGAGGAGGAAAAAGAGGTTTTTTGGCATAAAAAGGATGCATGCATTGCCTATGTTCATTGCCATACACTTTTTCAAATACCAGAGTGTTGAGGGGATCAGAATCTATTTATTCCCGGCAAGTATTTTAGATTAAAAAACGTATTTTGTGCTCAGAGTGAACATAGGAAGGTACAATCCTAACACAGAAAGCGACACTTGTATGTTACTACTATATACCTCTTCAGCTCTTCTAAAACTTTACCAGTTAAGATTTGAGGAAGTAAAAAGTGAAGTTGAAAGAAAAATAAGAGATTCTGAATCACAGTCCCTGGACTGTTCCACACACTTGCTCAGGCACGCCTGAACAAGGGAGTGATTTTTTTTTTTTTCTTTTTCTATTTTTATAAAGGAAGCAAAAGCTATTAAGTGGAAAAAAGGAAAAAAGTACTCTTCAATATAGACTGCTAATGCACAGAATTTACTGAGATGCATTATTAACATCTTGTAATAACGCAAATTCTACAGGTGAAACCCAGCCTTGAGAAAAGCAGAGGACGACCCCCCTGTGAAGAATCTACTACAGTCAAGACCTACCACCAGCCAGGCCTTGCAGAGAACGGTCAGGGCTTCCAGAAGTACGGGAGTGCGCGTTTTGAAAGCCCACTGATGGGCCTGCAAGGGTAAAGAACAAACAGGCAACACTAAACTAATTCAAATGTAAGTTTTACACATATTGTCTGTGCTACAACACTGACAAATCCACCTGCAAAACAAGAGAGGGCAGCTTGCCAGGCACACAGCGCACACTCAGTGATTTCAGTATTTGGAAAAAGAAAAAAAATCCAACATTTGACAAATAGTCACTCCTTCCACTAGACCATAAAAGCAATTCTACAGTCCCAGTTCAGCTGTCTGTTCCATATCTATTTTCAGATATTTATAACCTTGCACAAAAATGGTTTTCAAAGCTTGTCAATTCTCAGTTTTGGAAGTCTATATAGATATATTTTTCAAGGATAAGAAGCTTTTGAGCATTTCCAAGCTATCAAAGTACTAAAAAAAAAAAAAAAAAAATTCAGGCACTGATAACTAAAAGACAGCTTAAATTCCAAGCTTTGTATGGATTTACTCTTGAAAACTGTATGTGCTTCTTACATGACTGAAGAGCCCTGGTTCAAAAAACAATACAGCTGGTTCAAAAAAGCCTGGCCATAAGCTTGAGCCATTTGCTGTCGTCAAAGAGAGGCAGCTTAGCACAGGCACATGTCTCACGAGCGATACATTTTTGAAGAAATTTTAAAAAACAAACAAAAAAAAAATCACCTTACACTTTCTGGGCTGGAGGAGTCTGAATTCTGGGGGAATTTTAAACTGACATGATACAGCTCTGTAGGTCTCTCCATGGCCTTGTCTGAAGCGGAGAAGTTTTCCCCCTGTTATCAGCACAGGAGGAGCAGCAAGGGCATCGGTCAAGATGAGGTTCTGCTATACGTGGCACAAACAGCAAGTCCCCGATGCAAACAGCTGGCAATTTAAATAGTTAAGACAGATATAAGATGAGAAGGAAACAGGTGGAAAATCAAAATGGTACGCCTAAGTTCACAGCAGGTAAGAGTCAGAAATAGAATCCAAGTCTCAATTTCCACCCAGGACCTTCATTCACTAGCTCATACTGCTTCACATCTTCCAACGCCTGTTCAGGGAATTGCTTTTACTCAAACAAATTAGGGTACCCAAGTGTATATGCACGTTTCTTCAAGAAGAAAGGACAAAAAAAATCATTTGCTCTTCTGATGACCAGGATTCAGCCATGAAACAGTAAAAGCCAAACTCATTGGTGATGCTATTTTAATGCACATGTCTAAATTACAGGCCAGGTTACAAAGGTGCAGGCTCCAGATGAAGCCCTAGAGCATAAGGACAAGTCTTATCAAATCCAAATCTTAGCAAAAGCACACTGAACTGCTGTATTTTGTATAAGCAGAGGTCTACTGTGTCCAACAAAGGCCCATAACAGACCTTTTGAAAAGAGTATTAAAACCAAAATAAGAAACTGGATAATCTTTCCCAGGCAATCCCTTTCATTTCAGCCCCATCCCTGTTCCATTTTGCACAGTTTGTGGTTAAAAAAAAAAAGTTAGGAAAATAACAAGATGCATTTATTTTGGCTTTCCAGTACTTTAGCTTCTACATAGCTGAAGAGATGTAATGTGGCAAGAACCTATTTTAGTCCATTGTACAGGACAACCAAGTAGCTGTGAAAAGTACTCCAATATCAAAACTGCTGTTGCAGGATAGATTTGAAGAGCACGATCTAAATTTAGCAGAGGGGTAGAAGCCAGTATATAAAACATCAGTTTTATAGTAAAGAAACCTTACCTTACTAGGAACTAAGAGACAGAACCACCTCCATCACACATGCTGCTGGTAGTTACTCTTCCACTTCCAGGGAACCAGGCCCCAGCCAGCCCAGAACTCACTGTAGTCCCAGCAACAGGAAAACCCAGCTACATTTGCTTCTCAAAAGAAAACTCACAATTTGTAGCCTTGAGTGGGGCTTTAAACTCACTTGTGTATTGCAACTCAAAAGCCTTTCTAGAAAAATACACCATTATTTATCATGAAGTCCAAACATTAATTTACATGTTAAAAAGAAAACTGACCCACATTTGCAAGGTATTTTAAAGCACACATTGAATGTAAATACTGTTTACACTGAGCTTTCAGGCACTCACAGAGCAGCAATACCTCCCATGCACAAATCTCATTTAAAATGATACAACCCAAGCTACATTTGCCCAGCTTATTTGTGTTGTGTGAGCCAGCTGGCAGTACAGATACTAAGGGCTAAATCTCTTCCTCAAACTTTACAAAGCTGAAAACTGGTTATTTTCACAACTTCTTGCAAGATTCCCTAGAGCTACGGTCAGGAATCCAAGTCAGCGTGTGCCTCCCTCCTGCCCACATTTATCCCAGACAAAAAGAAAAGTTTGGAAGCTGAGGTAGCATCTGAGGGTGCTCACAAAATGAGCACAATACAAAGGCACGGCAACACCGCAGAGATTCCTTTCTAGAAGGACCTGAGCAGACACCTACATTGCCAGAAGACTGAAAAGTAATAAGTGAAATTCTTCCTCTATTACTCCTTGAAATAGCCAGAGAACTTGGAGATGAAGGAAGATATTCCTTTTCCTTTCTATTACCTACGTAAGGAAAGAAGAAAGCCTTAGAAATCATATGGGCTCCAATACAAATGGGGAAAATGGAGGTCAGTGCAAGCGCGGGGAAACACAGGGAAGGACCGAGGTACAAAGAACACCAATCAAAATGCTAAAAAGTGGAGGGGGGTTTTCCACACATCCCCCCACTATTTTCCATCAGTTATGGACCATCAGTTTGTTTCTGAGCAATCCTTTCAATATTTTATACATGTTTAATTTGCATTTTTATGACCATCTCCTTTCTCTTTCCTCTGCCTACAAATGCATGGCCTGAAGAAGACAGAACAAAATCAGTTCTGGGCAGCTTCTTACATTAAAGCATAGACATTAAAAAAAAAAGTTCAGCAAAGACTGAAGCGCTGCAGCAGTTATCAGAGTTTACTGACTAGACGCTTGATATTAAAAAGAATATTCCACATGCAGTTTCCCATCCTAGTTCTTTATCAGGCTTTAGTCTTCATTATCAGGCCATAGGTATATATTCACACACGCAATTAGGTTCAGATAATTCTCTCCCCTCCCTAAACCCATTTACAGTATTTGCCCTTAAAGGTATCAGTTGCATTAGTAGAAGATGATCCTTATTGACAATGAAGTTTTCATGCTATTGAGGGATTGCTCAAAATATCTTACTCCTGGTTTTAAAGATTATGTGCTCAGAGAAGGATTTCTAGGTCTCGCTTCCCAGCCTCTCTTCTCTCACCCTTCTTCCCTTGTCAAATTCCTGTTAATTATGGAAAAGCCAATTTATGAACACAGCATAGGAGTTGAGCAATTAAGTAAATTAATCAGGCTGTAAAGGACAGATGCAATGACTACGCTACACCTTCCATAATAAACAAAACTAGGACTAATGGGCAAATGACTTTCAGAAAAATTTCAGTCCTTTCGGCACACCTCTCTTTCCTAATCAAAATTCCCCATTCGTTGCAACGGACATTACTGGCTACATGGGGTCACGGGAGACGTGGCAGTCGAAAGAAAAGCTCTCTCACAAATTTATGAAGCTGAAACAAAGCGAAGCATCTCAGTGAAACTGCAGGCCCTTGAGGAAACAAGCACGTTCTTCTCAGCACAAATCAACTACTTCTTGTAAGGCATCAAACTCTTTTCCCCATGTATACTCCACTGAGAACACATGCAGCTAAAGGTTTGGGAGCTTTCCTCCCCCTTCACTATTTACATAAAAAACAACTGACAAATTCTTCAATTTAGATTTGTCGTTCCTGCAGCAATTCTTTGCCAGGGTTATTCACATAATTTACGGTAATCTTTTAATCTAAGAGCTCTACAAAGCCTTCTAACACGCTCAGAACATAAAATCCCTAATCCTGACTCTCCGATCACAGTTAAGGTGCCTACAGCAATGTGGTATAGACTGACATAGGTCTTTCTTGACCCTGTCCATATAGAAACTGTGCTTCGAGCTGACCTTTGAGCAAGCACTCACCATTCACTGACATATTTCATACTATGTTTTCACAACTTCCTGAAATGAACCTTATGGATACACACCCACATGCATCGCTTTTGCAGCAGAACACACTAGAAACTCCTGATTTCAGATCGCCAAGAGAAGCAGATGTTAATTATTTCTTACTGAAAACGTACATACAAAGTCCAAATTTAAGGTTTCAGCTGCCTTTTAACATTTTGTAAAGAGTATCAAACCAAAGAAAGAAAAGTTTCCAAAGAAGGACTATTTCATCTTGCAGGAGCTTCTTCAAAACACTTCCTGAACTGCTGCAAACAGAACACTCATTGAGCCACTTAGACCACTTCTTCCCCTCCCCTCCCAAAATCCTCTTAATCACTTTTCCCTGAATCTCCTACTGCTATTTGTAAAGGCAGCAATGTGGAGTTTTAGCACGTAAAACTGCGCCCAAGAGTAGCTTTGCTGAGAGTATAAATTAACCTAAATTGGAGGTGCTACATTCCCATCTGTTCCCCTCCATCAGAACCAATTTTCTTCAGACTCAGGAGAGCCAATTCAAAAAGCTGAACTGGCAAAAATGAACCGCACAGTCACAAAATACAGCTTTCTGCTCCTGGAGGACAAGAGGCAGGAATGGATGGATACCTGAGGGGATGGTAGGTGTGAACCACAGGAGCCACTACTCAGACCAGCTTAAAATCTTGTGCGATCACGTTACTAGACCCTGACCTGCAAGTTACCACCACAGAGAGGCAAAAAACAACTTTAGGTGCAGTGAAATCATAGAATCATTTGGTTGGAAAAGACCTTTAAGCCCAACTGTACCTCGCCACTGCTAAACCCTGTCTCTAAGCACCTCATCTACCCATCTTTTAAATACCTCCAGGGATGGGGACTCGAGCGCTGCCCTGGGCAGCCCGTTCCAATACTTAACAACCCTTTTGGTGAAGAAATTTTCCTAATATCCAATCTAAACCTCTCTTAGCACAACCAATGTGGTAGGTTTAAGTTCATCCATTTATTCTCAGCTGCAGTAACCAAGATTAATGAACCGATTCCTCAATTCAGATTCCAAGAAACGGCTCTTATGCCTAGGCATACCCATACTGATTTCAGTAGAGGATGCAGCACTAACTGCACAAAAAAACACACTGAAAAGAAAAACAAAGGCACTTTATTTTTTTATTGTGATCTTCAGAAGAACACATATAACAAGTTTCAAGCTGAACTACTAGTCTCAAGCTGCTTGTGTTATCTGGAATTAAAGGCTAATATTCTTATTTTTGACAACAAAAACAACTTTATCAACTCAACCCCAGGATAATTTAGGGACCTCGGAAGGTCTCTAAGCCAAACCACCACTCGAAGTGACTAAATCCACCTCTGCCAGCCCCCACTGGGCCTTGTCGAGCTTTGAGCACTGCCGGGCATACACGGGGCAGAACAGCTTTCCCGGGCGCCCATACCCGCGGCTGACCACCCTCAACGCCAAAACTCCTCCTAA
>NW_009259791.1:278313-299752 GCF_000687185.1 Egretta garzetta | reverse complement strand
GCCCTGCGCGGCGCCTGAGCACTGCCCACCCCGGCGCGGCGCCGGGCAGCCCTGCGCGCGGATTGGCTCAGCCCGGAGGGCCCCCCCAGGGACGGCAGCCAATCAAAGACGAGGTTTCGGGGCGAGGCCGGAAGAAGCCCCGCGGGGCATTGTGGGTGTGGTAGTCCGCGGCGGCCTGCGGCGGGGGCACTGTACGTGGGCCTGTACCTGGAGTTGTACCTGGGCCTGTACCTGGAAGTTGTACCTGGGAGTTTCACCTGAAACTGCACCTGGGCCTGTACCTGGGCCTGTACCTGGGAGTTGTACCTGGGAGTTGTACCTGGGAGTTGTACCTGGAGTTGTACCTGAGACTGCACCTGAAATTGCACCTAGGAGTTGTATCTGAGAACTGTACTGGGACTGCACCTGGGACTGTACCTGGGCGTTGTACCTGAGACTTTACCTGGGACTGTACCTGGGATTTGTGCTTGGGACTGTACCTGGGACTTGTACCTGGGCGTTGTATCTGAGACTGCACCTGGGACTTGTACCTGGGACTGCACCTGGGACTTGTACCTGGGACTGTGCCTGGGAGTTGTGCTTGGGACTGTACCTGGGACTTGTACCTGGGACTTGTAGGAAAGTTAGAAAAATCAGGGAAAGCTGCAAAGTCAGCTAATTTATTAAAAAATGTGCAATTCTTGCAGGCTCGAGTAAATTGACCTGAGACCAGTGTCACAAGAAACCGCTGAACTCTACAGTGAGGCTTCCCACAAGGGGGCTTAAAATGCTTTAACTTCTGCACATGAGCTGCAGACATGGGTCAGTTCATCACCTACGCCATCAGCTGCCTTCAGAAACAGCTCATGCGTGTATTTGTGTACCTGTGGGCAGGGGGATGTGGGAGGGGGGCAGGAAGAGACAAAGTATTCCATCAGGACAAAAGTAAACATGCAAAGTCATACTCTGATTCCATCCTGATTATCTCATTCACTTTGTGTCCATAAAATAGAGGCCAGGATGAGACCATAATAAAAGCAACCAAATGTTCAGCTCCTCGTGAGGTATACATCGTCCCCTTAGGAGGACATACACGCTGATTTTATAAGGAACCTACTCACTGCTAAAAGATTTATACCCGGATCCATTTCCAAATCGTTTTTTCCTTGACTGGAGGCTTTCACTAAGACTCTTGTGGGGATTATAGTATTTGATTCAGGTGCCACTGTATTAGGTGCATTCTGGGTACAGGAAGATGTTGCTTTTAGCAGTTTCTCAGCAAAACTGTTTTCAGGAGGGGGAGAGAGAGAAACTGGTCTAGAAAATAACACACACAAGAAATGAGTGAGACCGGATAGCAGAAAACCAAAGGGAACAATAAGAACCCCAGCTGTCTCCAAGTGATCCCCCTCCCCTTGGTTCAGGACCGTCCCACTGCCAGGGGTCAGAGGAGAGCCTCAGTCCTGTCAACAGGGAAATCTGGAGCTCTTGACCACAGCTAAATTATACACTGGGTTATTCTTTCTCTCCTTTTTATGTTAAGCTGTGTAGTGTCAGAAGTCCGTCTGTTGGATTGCAAAAGCGCTTAAAAATAACTCGGGCATGAAGTCAAACAATATGACAAAAGGACAACTGCAATCTTTTAGTAGGATTGTGTAAGATGAGGATTTGAGTTGTTGGGTTTGGTTTTTTTTCAAACCTCAGTTGCAGAAATGCCTCCTTAGTCATTTGCATTCAAAACCTGAATGTATATAGAGTCTTTTGAATCTTAATACTGATGCAAGTTGTTATCACCCTAATTGTAAAAGTTTCAGGGTATGTAAACCAGCAGTACCATGTATAATTGGCCAGACATACATGGAATTGAGAAAAAATAAATGTATTTTCATTTGTTTTAACGCAGTGGTTTGATTCCTGTCAGAGAACGCTCTGTCCCACCAACATTAATTTATCTGATTTAATCATCTGCCTAGAAAGAAACCATTCAGTCCCGGGGAGAAACAATACAGCAATTAGCAACGCTCCAGTATCAATGGCAGGGGCTGCCTTACAAAGTTCAGGGCAGACCCAGCACTGGCTCAGAGCGGGGCAGCCAAAGGATTAAGAAAGATTTTAGGATTTAACCTAAGGACAATACTCAGTCGGTGAGGTATGCAGCACCGGCAACAGTCAGTTCTGTAGCTGAGCGCTGGATTGAGGCGGACTGGGGGGTTCCTGGAATGAGGGAAACCTGAGGAAAAGCAGGGAGGCTGGCCAGGTGCCGGCAGCTCTCCCGAGTGAGGCTGAGCAGCTTGGGCATTGCCAGAAGCAACATCTGGAAGGGCGGTGCACCACGGTGCTTGTAGGGCCGCAGCCCAGGAAAGCGCTCCAGGTCTCTGCCGCCATGGTGGGCACCAGCCTCAGAGTTAAAACCAGCGTTCCTGCAGAGAAAGCCCCTGAGATGTCAACGCTTCCACACAAACAGAACTGGTAAGGAAGGAGACTTCAGTACAGGCAGTAGGTTGCGATGAGCAACTTATCCTGGAGAAAGGATAAGTACCTGTGTAAGGTGTGCACAGGCTGATGATCTGTTACGTCAGGTTGCCAAATTGCAGGAAACAGTCAAAAGGCTGCACAGTGTTAGAGGAGCCAAGACAGAGATAAAAAAGTGGTTTCAGAACCATGCTCCTGTAGCGGACACCACTGAGAATGAGGCACCTTGGACTCTGGTGACCCACAAAAGCAGGACCCCACTTCAGTCTCCACCCTCCAGCACCACAACTAAAACCAGATGTGAAGCTTTAACAGCCATAGGCACCCACAAGCAAGGTCTGCAAGGAGAAACTGTGCCAGCAGCACACAGTGGATATCGTAAAAAGAAACGACGAGTGCTTGTCATGGGTGAGGGTCACTGAGGTGCCCATCTGCTGGCCTGACAGGGAGTCATGAGGGGTAGACCTGAGATGTTGCCGAGAGGGTGCCACAGCTTGTCGGGAGCACAGGCTACTATCTACTGCTGCTCTTTCATGGGGGCACGAATGATACCACAAGTCAGAACCTGGGCATAATCAAGGAAGATTATAAAGCCCTGGGGGTGCAAGTGAAAAATACCAGTGCCCAAGTTATCATTTCCTCCGTTACACCAGTTGGAGGAAAGGGGGCAGCCAGAAATAGACATATCATGCACATCAACTCCTGACTTCGTGGCTGGTGCTGTCAGGAGGGGTTTGGCTTTTATAACAACAGGACATTCTCTGATGACTATAACCTGTTTAGGGAGGGATGGAATCCACCAGTCTAGAAGAGGCAAGGGAATCTGTGGAAGCAGGCTGTCCAACTTGGTAAGATGGGATTTAAACTGAAGGACTCGGAGCAGGGGTCCAAAGTGGCAATGCTCACGCCATCGCATCCAGCTGGGGAATAAGCCAGGCCAACCAGAGCAGCCACAGATGTTCCTCAGCTGCCTCACAAGACGAGAACCAGGCAGCCAAC
This sequence comes from Egretta garzetta, assembly GCF_000687185.1. Taxonomy (NCBI): domain Eukaryota; kingdom Metazoa; phylum Chordata; class Aves; order Pelecaniformes; family Ardeidae; genus Egretta; species Egretta garzetta. The sequence goes on along the minus strand of NW_009259791.1, from coordinate 296,302 downwards.
CACCTCAAGGGTATATATGGCTATGGTGGATCCTTTTGCACCCCTCCTGGGAAACACGTATGCTTGATTACCTCTCTGAAATGCCTGTACACCAGCGCATGCAGCATGGGGAACACACAGGGAGAATTAGAGATCTGCCTGCGGTCACAGGGCCATGATCTCATTGCAGTTACCGAGAGGTGGTGGGATGGCTACTTTTCAACCATTGCAGAAAGCCCAAAGGTCAGATAAGGGGTGGAGTCTCTTCCTGATGCATTTTTAAGTAAGCGACTTCATTTTAAAAGCAACACAGATCCTGGAGCTGGACCCTATGAAAATCACAAACCCAGGGGCAAACTGAATTCTAGTGAAAACATTTTTATTGCTTTCTTACTCTTGCTTGGGCTTTAATCCTGTTTGAAAGCAGATCTTCCTGATATTAAACACATGACTTTCTACTTAGTATCCCTGCAGAGGGCTTGACCTTCTGCTAGTAAATGCCCAAAGGAACATCACGTTAATGTTTACCTACCCCAGGAGTTCCAGCTGAAGCAGAAGACAAAAAAGCACTGTCACGCTAACATTTTCCTTTTCGTAGGTCTTTAGATGAAAGGGAGATTCACTGCATGCACAAAATACAACTTCTTTTGGCACTTCCTTAAAACTAATGGCAAAACATTTCTTTTTTCTTCTTTCAGATACTGGCTGGGCAGCTGAGGGCCCTGGGTGTGGTGCTTGGCCGGCTGCACACTTCCTCTGGGTCACTGCTGAAATCACTGAATCCCTCCCAGCCTTGGTTTCTTCTCTGTATGACTGCATTGTTAATGCTTTGTTTACGTGCATCATCAGCCAGAAGTGTGCAATGCAAATAAGTCATCAACCCCTTAAATGTCTGGATTTGCCAGCACTAAGAGCAGCAAAAAAACTTTAGACATCCAGGTTTTTCAGGGTGTCCCGTTTACACCAGGTCTGATACTATATCGCAGAATAAATCCTGACTGTGCTGCAGGCACTGGCACTTAGAAACACCAAGACATAGTTGTCACCTGCACCAACCCCCATGTGTTTCTTCTCCATGAGGCCTTGATGGATACAACAAGTACAGCAGGAGGAACCCACCTGGTAGCTCACACAGCGTCCTCTTTTCCATATGCACGTTGCCATGTATGAATTCATGTATAGAATCATAGAATGTTTTGCGTTGGAAGGGACACTTAGTCATCTAGTCCAACCCCCCTGCAGGGAGCAGGGACATCTCCAATCAGATCAGGTTGCTCACAGCCCCGTCCAACCTGGCCTTGAATGTTCCCAGGGATGGGGCCTCCACCCCCTCTCTGGGCAACCTGTTCCAGGGTTTCACCACCCTCACTGTAAAGAACTTCTTCCTTATATCCAGTCTAAACCTCCCCTGGTTTAGTTTAAAGCCATTACCCCTTGTCCTGTCACAGCTGGCCCTACTAAAAAGATTTTCCCCATCTTTCCCATAGGCCCCCTTTAGGTACTGAAAGGCCGCAATCAGGTCTCCCCGCAGCCTTCTCTTCTCCAGGCTGAACAAGCCCAACTCTCAGCCTGTCCTCATAAGAGAGGTGCTCCAGCCCTCGGAGCATTTTTGTATCTCCACTTCTGGGTTTTGCACACAGGACACAACATTTGAAGCGTAGCTCAACTCACTTGCTTCTGGGCTGGCACCTAGTGCAGCCCGAGCCGCCCTGCAGCACCCTGTCCCGCTTCCTTCTGCCTCTCTAGGAAAGCCTGGGGTTCCCCTAAGTCTTGTATCCCATCAGCCAGTCCTCCGCAGAGGTCTCAGATACCCTCGGGCACCCCACATGGCATTAGACACCTATATGTAGACGCCTAATAGAAGTCTATGGGATGGCAGGGTTAGGTTAGCGGTTGGACTTGATGATCTTAAAGGTCTTTTTCAACCTAGACGATTCTATGATTCTTTGCTCTCTGAACAGTATGCAGCTAAGGCTGAAATTCAGGTCCAGATTCAAACGCCTGAAAGTGTCTGCACCACAGGTGTGTACGTGTGTGCCATCCCAGCTCTCATTGTACCAGGTACTGGGTGGAAACCGAGTCCATGCGGTCAGCAGAGCCAAGAGAGCAGCTCCCGCGCTGTCCATAGGTGTCTGCTGCCAGGAGAGGGACAAATTGCTCTCCCGGAGCCCTCGCAGTGCTGGGCAATCTCCACCGGCTGCAACAAGAGCTGAGAAACGCACCCACGTGGAGGCAGCCCACGGTGGCTGTGTCTGCAGGAGGTGTCTGAAGCTGGACCTGCCTCCCACCCAGGAGTATTTTGAACCCAGGGAGATGTGTTGGGAAATAAGGGAGGCAGGGACAGGCAGGCGAATGCGGTGCTTGGGGACAGGTCCAGTTCCAAGCTTCTCAAATAATGGGACCTGCAGACCACACAGGGTGGTCTGTTATGGCACAAAACTGAAAGGATGGTTGCTTTTCTTGAGTAAAGCCTTTAACACGTTTTTTTCTACCCCACGGTCATGACAAAGGACTTGGAGCCCCGTCACTGCTTTGCCAGAGAGCAACAACGTGAGGTGATCACCAGGGGAATCCCGCTGCCAGCACGTAGCACAGGGTGTTTGCTGTTCACATTGACATTTGCACAGCCAGAGGTTAAATGCTGCCACCGGTTTCTTAAGGATTTGAGTCTTGCATTTGACTGACAGCTTCAGTAGATGCTGCTTCCATAGCTGGCCCATCAATACGTTCATCTCTCTGTTAAATGTTATTGTAAGAGAGAGGTAGAAAGCAGGATGATGCCTTCTTTGCTGGGGTCCTTAGTTCCTCCCGCCACTTTTTCTGTAACATTGATTGGCATGGGTGCTTGTAGGGTTCCATCAACCTCCTGCCACTTCCCAAAAGGAAGCTCAAAACTGAAACAAGCTTCTTGCACCCCAAAGTCTTCAGCATTCACTACAGCACAACTGCTGGGGAGTATGAAGTGCCTGGACTGTCGGCACTTATCTCTGGGCTGAAGGAAACGCTGGTCGGGAGCGTCCTGCTCCTGCAGACCTCTCTGTAACAGGACATGCACCCCGATCATGGCATAAAGACACAAAACCTCAAAGTTTTCCAAATTGTGACTGCATATTAAATGGCAAATAAGAAGTAGCATTTCCCTTCTGTGTAGCAAGGTTAAAAGGTCACAGAATCCCAGAATGACAAGGGTTGGAGATCATCCAGTCCAACCCCCCTGCTCAAGCAGGCTCACCCAGAGCAGGCTGCACAGGACAGCGTCCAGGCGGGGTTTGAATATCTCCAGAGAAGGAGACTCCACAGCGCCCCTGGGCAGCCTGTGCCAGGGCTCTGTCACCCTCAAAGTCAAGAAGTTCTTCCTCACGTTCAACTGGAACCTCTTCTGCGTCAGGTTGTGCCCATTGCCCCTTGTCCTGTCACTGGGCACCACTGAGAAGAGTCTGGCTCCATCCTCGTGACATCCACCCTTAAGATATTTATAAGTATTTATGAGATCTACTCTCAGTCTTCCCTTCTTCAGGCTGAACAAGCCCAGCTCCCTCAGCCTTTCCTCATAGGGAAGATGCTCCAGTCCCCTCATCATCTTTGTTGCCCTCCTCTGGACTCTGGATGTTTTGATGCCAGCAAAAGACCTGCTCCATCTTTTCCCTCCCAGCCCCTCACTGCCCTAGGACTGCAGCCCCTTATGCCACAAACGTTGTGGTGAACATCATGCTGGGCAGAAATCCTTTGGGATGACGGCAGGAGTCACACTCTTGATCCGTATGGTAAACTCAAACATATTAATAAACTTAGGGTTGTATTCAGCCTAGCAGCTGTACAAACAACACAGTTGGTAGAGCCACAAAATGGACATTGTGGGCAGATATTTAATAGCATGGAATATACCCCAGGCTTCCTACACAGAATCAGAAACAGGTTTGTCTCCTGGTGCTGGCCAGAGCCAAAAGATATCCCTTGGGCAAACGCAGGTTCCAGCGGGCAGGATTTAGCAGGAAGGCCATCCTTTGAGGGAAAGCCTGTGTTTAGGGGCTTGCTAAACCAGGGACAAGCTCTTCAGCTGGTTTAGCCCTTACTCACATCAGCGATGACTCCGGACCCACGCTCCTGGCACCAGCTGATGTTTGATCTCTGTCTCCCATTCTTACCCCCACTGAAACAACCCTGCAGTTTGAAATCCTCATGCATCATGTTAGCTTTAGTGGCATCATCACCTCCTACCACTGGAAGTTAGTGCAAACAAACCTGTCATTCCCCCCATCTCCCTGGGATCAAGGCAAGGACCCAGGCATGAAGCTAAAGCCTGGCCTCACCCATATCCAGCTTCCAGCAGCCAAGGGTGGTGACCTTCCTAAAAACAGGCTAGTTTGTGGCTTTCTATACTTTAATTTACAGGTTGTAAGCAAAAATAGTCCCAGCAACTCAGCCCTGGGAGAGTCACCAGGAGGAGCTGGACCGCTGCTCTCCTTTCCTTTGGAAAGGGACCAGAGAAAATCAGAGGTGAGAATTCCCTCTGGAGGGATTAGCCACGCTTGTGCTTTAACCTGCTTTATTTGTTCCATACAGCCTGTGATTTTGCAGTAACAGAGCTGCGGCTGGCAGCATCTGCTAAGGAATTGGAAATGGGCTTGCTGGGACTTCTGGTGTGACTCCAGAGCGCAGAGATAAGGACCGGCTGGGAGCTCACAGGGTGTCAGTGCTGTCGTCTCACTTGCTCCTTTTCTGCACAATCCCCATACTGCTTTCAGCAAAATAATTTATATTCTGTTGTCTGTTTCTGAAAGATCACACAAACTTTTGGGGTACTGCTATTAGTATCGCTATTTTAATTTTTTTTTCTTTTTCAGTATTAGTAGTGCCAAACCAAACTGGTACCCGCAGCCTGCCAGCCCCAGACTGGCCCTTTCAGGTCCATCATGGCTTGGATTTCTCCGGGAAGAAAGGTGCTGCTGAAGACCTGTGATCCTCTTCATCTAAATACTTTTTTTTTTTCCCCCTTTGCTGTGTGATCTGAAGCAAGTCTGGCTCTGTCACGTATCAGGGACTTACCAGAAGTTACTCATTTTATTCAGTAAATTTTGCCAGAAATGCTTCAGCAACTCCAGGTCTTAAAGAAAAGCTTGGCATTTGACGGGCTTTTGTAGCAGTTCACTGGGCTGCAGCCAGAGCAGCCGTACACATCCCGCCGCCTTTCTCCCTCCTGGAGAAGGGGCAGCCGAGCACAACGATCCAGTTTGCTAAAAACACAGTTGTCAGAGCTGGGGCTGCCCCATGGCACTGGAAATGCTCGGGTCTGGGAGACCTGCCCGTCCAGGTGCTTGGGTCGCCCTGCTGGGCATGAGGAGTGGAGCAGATCTGAAGGTGGGAGGGATTCACAAAAGGAAAACAGCAGTTCGGGGCGAATTCTGGTCTCAGCAATGCTGCACGGGGTTCTCCTGGTGTTGGAGAAGGATACGGGATCCTGCGGAGCTTCTGCCATCCAGGAAGAAGTGGGAATAAAACGGGATGTAGGTTCCATGAAATGCATACGCCAGAAAAGCCTTTCCTTGGCTTGTCCACCTGTCCTAAGGAATTAGGTTTGGCTGTTAATTCTTTGCCCTGAAAGAGACTTCCACTGAGTAACAGCGAATCCGTGTGCTAAATAAATTCAACTGTCCTTCCCTGGAGGCCGTGCTGGTTTTTAAGTCTTTGGGATAGTGAAGCTGAAAGCTGATGCAGCCCAAGGAACAGAGCTACAGTGGTGGGAATCAGCACCTACCTTTGGACCTCAGAAGCCCTGAAACACTGTGGTTCCTCTGTCTCTGCGTAATTAGGCATGCAACGATTTTAATTTTTTATCCCTGTGGGGTTTAAGAAAGCTATAATTTTGGAAATCAGCGTCAGAAAAACGAGAGAGTGGTAAAGAGTGGGAACAACCTCCCCCTGTGCAGCCAAAAGCCACATCAAAGAAGAAGGTCTGAACCTGGTTAAATCTAGGACAGCCTGTAAGAGATCAGGTCTGGTCCTGTGTCCCCAGAGGTCACAAGGGACATGGAATAAGCTCCTTCACCGTGCAAAGCAGCAGATCCAGCTATTTCCATCTTCCCTTATTCCCCCATCATTTTCATCATCTGCTACGTCATGAGGAAATCGCTAGGACACCTTCAGGATGACCACATGGCTGGGCTGTGGAGTACTGGAGGAGGAACTAGTGGCTTTTGTTAGCCCCAGCTGATACACCTCTCCCTCTAGCAGATATTCCTTTAGTCGCAGCGATGCTCACCTACCTCCCCTGGACTCATGCTTTCAGCATGAAAGCGCAAGGCCAGGCTCAGTTGCAACTCTTATTTAATTCTGATTATATGTGGATGCCTTAAGAAATGCTGAGCTGACAAATTATGCCTTTTTGCTACCTTTTATTGGATGCCATCAGATCATTTGCAGCAGTCGGACAGGTCGTCTGCACAGTCTGGAAATCCCAATGTTGGCTGCAGCAGCTTCACAAATGCATCTGTTCAACTTTTTTGTACTAAAACTGCTTTTGTTTTCAGGCATTGTGGAATTGGTGGCGAGCAGAACTTCTGTCCGTTGTTTTTCTAGCGGCTTAACCACCCCAGAATAAAATATATGTAGAGATTTATACCATAAAGGGATTTGGTTTGCACCTAAAGAAAAAAGTATTTTGCACAGATTGGAGGGGTTTTTTTGTGCTGATATCACCTTTGTCCTTGCAAAAATAACTGACAACATAAAAAATACCCAGCCTCTTCGTAAAGAGAGGATTTTTTCTTCAAGGCGGTTCCTTTCGCTTAAATCTTGCTGACTCAGCAGTCTCACTGTGCAAAGCTCTGCAGGACCAAGTTAATGTTCTACAGAAATTCTTTGCTTCAGGATTAGTTCTTAAAATTGAATGTCTACAAAATGCAGACAGACGTCTAAACTAAGAACACGAGGGGTAATCCTCGTTTCGTGTACTTACAGTTAAATTTGGAGCTCCAGCAGTGAAGTCACTCCAGCTGCAGCATTTCAGACCTTGTGGTCTCTGTGAGATCCCTCTGGATCTACATCCTGAAAAGCTGCAGTCACATCTTCATCTATTACTTCACGCACAGAATCAGCTTTCACCAAATATACCCATTCTTACATTTTTAACATATTTAATATATTTTCCTATTCATCCCTAAAGTTGCCTTGGCACTGGTGAAAACTCACGGAATTAATGACATTTAAATCTCTCTTTTAAAGCAATTTCTTCTATTCTTATATTCTGGGAACCTTTTCGAACTCTATTGCAGCAAAGAAAAGCACTGGCCAGCTGACCAGCCCTACTCCTCCATGGGAAATGAAGTCACCACAAGTGATTAAAATTTTTTTCCTGCAGCCCCATCATAGAGGAAAAGTGGAGGTTGGTCATGAAGGCTTGTCCTTTTCATCATGGGGTGGTCATATATATGTATTTTTATATATATATGAATTTATAGTAGAGTATACTATTTATAGTGTGTATTTTTCTCTGTACTGAAATAACCAGAAGCACCACTAGGTGTCACGGCTGCTTCACTGTTTGGCTTTTCTCCCAGGGTTGTTTTACTGAACAGTCTTGTCTGGAGAAGGACCTTTGCAGCTTCAGCTGAAGAGTGAAAAACAAGGACCCCGCAACTAAGAAAAACCAAGTTTTTGTCCTCAGGAAATGCAAGATGCTGTAGGACAGCCCTTTCTGGAGCACAGAATCCATACGCTTCTGAAATCCTCCAGCTGGACCAGGCAGGCACAAAAAGACTCCACAGCTTTTGAAACTATGGAACCTGCAGGACCTCCCTGACTCTTTGAACCCGCAGCAGAAAATCAGGGAGGAGAAGAGGTTTGAAGAGGGACACAAAAACCTTTGCTGAAGGCTCCTGTGAAAGCAAAGTGATGGCAAGGCTATTATTTTGTCCTTTATTCTGCTAATTTCGGTGTTGGAAGTAATTTTTCTGTACTTTCTCTAGAGTTAGCCTATGGTATTTTTGTTGTTGCTGTGGTTATTGATGCTTGCTGGTCCTGGAGCTCATGAGCACCTGCTTCCTCCAACTGAAGTCATAAAGAAATAGCAAAAAAATCAACTGGCCATAATTAGGCCAAACTCAGGGTGTTTTCTGTCAAAGGGAGCTAATTATAGTGCCCAACTGCTACAGAAGTTGGCTGTATCTCAGCCCTATTTTAGCACCTTGTGGCAGAGAGGCAAATGATTGCAATGGGAAGCACAGTGGCTTTACCCACGTGAAGGTCAGGGGAAGAATATTCTTCCCTCCTTCCAGGATAGTCTGATTTCTGTCTCCTCTGGCATCATCTGTAGGAACCTGTTCATCCTCAGGACTTGGCACTGAGGTTACCACAAAAAAAAAAATACACCTTTTTCGGAGGGAGGTTCAAATTAATTATCTCCCACAGGCCATCAGAGAATTTTTCTTCCTCCCCTAAACACGCGGTAGTCAGTGGACCAGCCTGTGTCATCATTATGCAGATGAAAATAATAACAAAGCCAAAGATAATTAATTTATTCAGTCTGTCGTGACCAGTAATTGCTCCTGTGGATTCCTTTTACACTCCAATGCAACATTTATTACAAATAAAACCAAAACTAAATTCCTGTGAAATTGCTGTTAAAGCATTCCCCGAAGGTAAAAAATAAAGACTAAAAACAATTTAAAAAGAAAAAAGGAACACGAAAGTGATTGCCAGAGCAAACTGCATGTTACAAAAAGCAGTGGACGTGTGGTGGAGGTGTTCTCCCTGGGCTGAGCTTGTACACGATGCACCAGCCTTGCACAGCTTCCACTTCCCATCGTTTCCACAGCATCGCATCTGTGTCCTCGACAAACGCGGACCGGAGCCTCGCATCCCTGCCCAGCGCTGCTGCACGTCTCGCTTCCAGCACCAGCCGGCTGCTTCTTACTGAGTTCATTTTAGACAGCCTGGGGCTGAGGAGTTTTAATTCCCCTTACTGTTTCCACCCAGAACAGGGAAACCCCCACATATCCACCGGGATAACTTGCAGGTATCTCCTCTCCAGCCCGGTGCTGATGAATTTTCGTGCAAACCAGACGTGCGCAGCCCGCACACCAGGATGGTCTTTCAGGCTCGACTCATCTGGCTGCTCCTACTCCGCATCCAAGGCAAGGATTAAACCAAGAAAAAACCTGGTTTAACTTCATCCCTGATGAAGATGGAATGGAAAAGTCCAGGAACTTTGTGTCCCACCACTTAAATTCTTCAGCTAAATTCATTCATATCCTAAGCATCCTTTTCTAAAAGCTGAGTGCATTTAGCGGGAAAAGGATTAAAAAACCTGCAAAAATAAACGTCATTTTTACCTTGAATGAACTTTGGATCAGACCTCTGGTGGGTACCAGAGGCTCTCCCACCCATGGCTCTCCCGCCCCTCTGGGAGATGTCCCATCACGGGGCATCGGAAGCACGCAGGCGCCGAGTGCGTTTCTTGAGCAAGAAGCATTTTTCAGCTCAGTGGGCTTTCCGCTTGGTTACACCACTTCAGTGGGTACCACAGGGGATTATTAGCTGCTCTCACACTTCACTGCAACACCCAGAGACGTTTACCATCAAACAGAAATATTTGCAATGCTGAATTCAGTTGAAAATCGCTGGGGTTATTCACGGGTTTAGAATTAGAACCTATTTTCACAGGTTTAGAATTACAAGAGCCCAAGTCCCAAAAAAGGCCACAGTGAAACACTGCACATCATACATCTCCAGGTGATAAAATAGGATTTTGACTGGATATACTTTGTGCAGTAATGTGAAAATTGCACCTTCTGCGGTGATACACACAAAGATATTCAGAAGATAAATTTCAAAATGGCCAGTTTCGCAGTTATTTACATCATCCTTATGACCAAACAAATTAAGGAAATACTGTATAATGGAGAGCTAGGGCTGTAATCTGATCTCAGATAGTCATCATCTTAAAAGTCTTAAAGAGTCAAAGATGACAAGTAAATTACAATACATGAAAAGGCACATGTAGCCACAGAGGACACCTTGATGCATCATCTGAGAGTGCAGAAGGGCAAAGCCACCAAGGGTCCTCGCTGCAGGGACCAAGTTGTCTGCTCACTGGGTATCCATCCAACACCTGTTGCCTTTGAGGCCAGCCCAGTGTCCCCTTCTCATCCACGCTGGCCTTCTGCGATGTTGGCTCTGCTTCCTCCATGTTGGGGTGGACTGCAGAGGAGGAGGTGGACCACGGGCTGGGAGATGGATGATGGGGGAGGAGGTGGCCCACGGCTCTCCACAGATGGACAGTAACGTGAACCCAGAGTGGCACAAAAGTGTCTGAACTGCCTCACCTATCTCAAAGCTTGGCCAGATGGTTCCCATCCTGTTTGTCTACACTCACCGAATTTGCATGACTTGCCTGTCGTGAGATTATTTATTACAGCAGCTTTAGTCAAATTCCTCTTCTGCACTTTAAAGCGATGGGTTTTTTTGTCTGTCTGACTTCAGGCGCAGACTAAAGCCAGCTGAGGCCAATAGGTCTACTCATGCTTACACGCTTTGCTAAATGATCATTTTTGTTAGGCTCAGCGACGCTTTCTTTTGAGATAACACCAAATCACAGCTCACCCAAGCCTGGCGCCAACTGCCCTTCATGCCTCAAAGGAAAAGAAAAGCCTACAATTTATCCCAGGTAGGGTATATAGAATAGAATAGAGTAGAATAGAATAGAATAGAATAGAATAGAATAGAAAACAAACCAAAACCAAACACAAACTTTTTTTCCCCCCTCTTATCCCCAATATGTAGCCCAGCTTTTCGTAAATCAATCTAGCAATTCCTAGATGAGAACATGAATAATCATAGCTATATATAACCCATCTCCTGCCCCGTGTCAGCCTGGAGAAGAACCATGTGAGACCCAGGGAGGCTTCCTCCTTTCTGTGTACTGCCCAAGCTGTGCCACTTGGACGAGCCTGTCCTCTGGGCATGGAGGGATGGAGCTGTATCAGAGATGCCCTAGGTGATCGTCATCAAGACACCAAGGGTTCATTGTGTATTTTGCCTCCACTGTGTGGACTGAACTCCCAGAGCATTGCATGTATTTGTCTGGAAAGTCCTTGCCCATTTCCAGAAAAAGAGGATGGTTTCAAACCATCTGTTTATCAACAGGGGTGACAACTAGTATTGCCAGGTGAAAACTGAGAGCCCTTGTCTCTTTTGTCTTCTTGGAACTGTATCGCAAAAAACCAACCCCATGGCTGGTCAGGTTTGGTCATGAGCCAGCAATGCTTTTTAGCAACCTGGCTGCTGGCGTCAGAGTGCGTTCAATCAGCCCTTCACGGGTGGTGAAGGCGGTGGCAGGACTGATTCAGTGGCAAGCACTGGATGCAGGGAGTGACTGGCTGCCCGGCAAGCAGCCCCATCCCCAGCGCAGCCACGTTTCACCATCCATCTGATGGGGAGGTAAACAACATAAATCTGAGTGTGTTGCCCTCCGTCTTATTCTGCAAAAATCAGCTGTCACGTTTCTGTCGTGCCCTGGCTGGTTCCTGGAAAGCATCCTCGCTCCCACCCAGGTTTTGTGGGACCTTTCAACTCATGAGTCTCCCTATCTTCCCCCTGAGCACACCTCGGTGTAGAACAAGCCCAGTAAATGTGTCACATGAGGGTTTTTTCTATGAATCACCTGGATTTTTAAAACCAGATCTCATTTGAAATTTCAAAACCTCTTCTTTCTCCATCTTTGGATCCATCTGCAGCTAAGATCCATTCTTGTTCATTAGCTTCACCCGTCTCGCTGGAGCTATTCCTGCTTTGTGTGGAGGTGAGGAACCGTGGGTCATCACCCTCTGGTCAGTATAAGCCTTCTACTAGATCACATTTTCCTAGCAAGTAAGCAACAGCTTAGACTGGCATGGAGTACTGTGCATATTTTCTGGAGTAGACCTGAAAAAAATCTCTCTGCACCCTCCGTTTGAATATTCTGAATTTGGGAACATTTTGTCTCCATCCTTTTCACTTTGACCCATCTCTACTAAAATTGCATCTGCTGCTGTAAGTAATGCAATAAAGTGTTATCATGGTTCTCTGATGTTGAGAGACTGGGAGGCAGGAGGGGATGTGGGCTGCATTTAGCTGGGGTGGGCACTCCCAGGAGGCGATGGGTCCTGTCTAAAATAGATGGGGTGAATCCATTTAGCCCTTTCTGTAGGGCTCCACATTTGCTTGAGCTAACTGCTCACATAGCTTTTGAGTGGGAAGTTATGTGAGGCAAATCCTGTTACTGATGTGGTAAAACCAGGAATAAGCTGCTCCTGGTCCTGCTGTAGCTGCCTGTTTGATCAGCAAAACGGGTGCAGAGATAGATCGATAGACGGATAAATGTATTATAGCAGACAATATTTGCCTGTGCTTAGCCAGCCGTCTGGCTAACAGCAATATTGATCCTGTAAATAATGACATCCCTAAAATACCTAACTTACTCCTCAAGCAGTAAATACGGGCCTCAGGGCATGAATTTCTCCACTGAATTTTTCTTGGGAAAGACAGCCATCCACCGCAGAGTAACCGCATCATGTGGACTCTCTCACACTGGTTGTATCTTATATATTTCTCTTAAATAGTCAAATGAAGTCTAGAAAGGTATCGTGTTTCTTTTCCCTCTCATTTACTGAGTTTGGAACCTCAAGCATTATTTAATCCAGAAATGCTCAAGTTTTCTAAGTGGTCATTGACCAAACGAAGCTTATTTGTTCCTTTATAACCAAAGTGTTCCCACTCTGGGTGATTGACATAAGCTACCAGAACTCACATTAAGCACTTCGTGACTGCAGCACTTCCATGAAACCACGTGTAAGAGCTGTTTTAAAACCCAAAACGCCTATAGAAATGGCACATGATCCCCCCCCCGTTACGTGCTGCCTGTCTGGGAGCTTACAGAACATGGCCATCTGACTTCCAGAAGAGAAACATCGTATCTTTTCCATCCTTTTTAAAAACCCAAAACTAATTTAATTAAACTAATTTAAACCACAACTAATGTAATTAAAAAACAGTAAAGGGAAGAAATTTCCCAGGCAGGACAGATTAAAACCAGACCAAACCCGCGAATAATGTTTTCATGTGGTTTTGACTAACGCATGTGGCCAAACTTTGCTGGCACCTCCTGCTGTACAACCCTGCGAGCACAGAAGATTTTTCTAATGATTCTTCTACAACTGAGGGTGTCCAACCTGCTAAAAGTTTCTTGCTGACTTGCTTTAAAAGCGATGAAATGGGGACAGCCCTTGGCCAGCCTAGGTGTTGCTGGGGCCGTGGTGTCGGGCAGAGCATCTGAGGAACTGGAGATGAAGCCTGATGGGCACCTGTAGGCACTGGAGGCACCAACACATGAACCCAACCTGTCCCATGAGCTGGTGTCCCTGCTGACAGGGTGAAGGAGCAGAGCTGGGGAGCATGCAGCTCCCTGCTCTCTCCCAGGATAACCAGGATGGGGGAGATCTGTTCTGAAAAACACACCCCGCCATACAATAAACCTATGGATTAAAAGTCAATTTTTGAATGGTCTTTAGCAAATTTTCCATCCTGGAGGAAAGGGGTGCTGTGAGGGGGTGGAGGAGGGAACAGACCCTTCATGGGGTCCTGGTTTTGTAGTTACCAGGGATGCATGCAGAAAATACTGCTGCAAGGGCTTCACCGCAGGCAGAGCCTCCTGGAGTATGAATTACAGCAATGGCTATCACAGAGAAACACAATATTAAGAGGGATCTAGTTCCTCTGAAACATGCATTTCTATTCAAGATGAAAACCAAGCTGTTTTAGTAAAAAGTCATAGAATCATAGAATCATTAAGGTTGGAAAAGACCTCCAAGATCATCAAATCCAACCGTCAACCCACCACCACCATGTCCCAAAGTGCCACATTTACATGTTTTTTGAACACCTCCAGGGATGGTGTTTCCACCACCTCTCTGGGCAGCCCGTTCCAATGCTTGACCACTCTTTCAGTAAAGGAATTTTTCCTAATATCCAATCTAAACCTCCCCTGGTGCAACTTGAGGCCATTTCCTCTTGTCCTATCCATTGTTACCTGGGAGAAAAGACCAACCTCCCCCGGCTCCCCCCTCCTCTCAGGCAGTTGTAGGGAGCAATAAGGTCTCCCCTCAACCTCTTCTTCTCCAGGCGGAACACCCCCTGTTCCCTCAGCTGCTCCAGCCCCACATAAAACTGTCTGATACCCTTCCACTTCCAAAACCCAAGAGATATGGCTAAGTAAAGAAGGGATTAATTGGTTTTATAATACAACATTCAAAATAATTTGTGAAGCATCTTTTGCACTGACCGTACTGCTCTGCCTTCCCAGTGAGTGCAAATGCCCAAACGCCACCTTGAGTTTCAAATACTCCAGTAAAGTAAAACTCAAGTGGATTCTCTGCAGATACCTACCCATGTTATTCCTTCTTCATTTGAAGTATTTCTAAATCAGTTAAGTAATAACTACAGAGACAATTCTCTATATTCCCAATTACTACTCCCCCCTTTGTTTTCCAGTATGACCTTTTCTTCATTTAAAACCCAGATAGAAAGGTCACTGTTGATGAGATATTAATAACTCCGAAGGATCTGTAGATGTTGTTTACTTCCTTTAATCCTTCCATTGCCCTCCGATAGGAATGGGCTCCGTCCCTACCAGAATGACCACTGCTTTGTTCCAAACTTGGCACACGGAGATGGACCTATCTATCTGTGGTATCCAGGTGTATACAAGCACCACTGCCAAAATCCTGGATTGGGGCAATGATTTTGTCGAAGAACCTGTCCTGGGCTTCTAGGATGAGTCCCTGCATCCAAAGATGTAATGGTAGGCTTGGCTGGCCACAGCCATGCTTGTTTTACTCTGGCTACTGCTAGTCACCAGGTTGAAGACATGATGGGCTGGGTTAAAGAAGACCAGCCCAAATACAAAGCCCCCATCCGTGGGGACCTTGCGCTGTTTATGGGGAAGCCAGTGCCAATTTGACTTCACTACCATGTGTAGATAAACCCTGTTAACTGTGGGCTATAAAACAGAAGCCACTGGAGAGGCTCATGCCACCAGTTCCCTGGTGGACATTTGTCCAGGTCATTGCAGGAGGTCACAGAAAGAGGGGTAGTTCAGGGGTGAATCCTTCCAGCCCAGGTATCCCTCCCAAACCTTGGTAGATCCATGGGACACATGGACCTCTGTGCAATAATATCTCCTGTCCCACAGCAACCGCTTGACAAGCTTCCGAAGATCAGATGAGGGAGTGATAGTGGCTTTGGGCACTGGGGAGCCTCCTGCCCAGGAGAGTCCAGGGAGGGGGCTCGAGTGATGGCATGCTTGAAAAGGCTGTAGACAGCCTGGGCTAGTCTCATCAGAAAATCCACAGGAAAAATATAGAGCCCCAGCAAAACCATGCAGTCTGGATCTCAAAACCCCGGCCCGAGTCAACACGTGTTGCTTGAGCTCTCAAACAAGGATGGAAGAAACTTCTTCGTAAATGATAAACCACAACCACAGGAGCCTTCTGCACGCAGTTGACCTGCAGAGAAACCTGCAGGTAACCTGCCAAAAATGTAAGTGGTGTTCTGCAACAAAGTGGCTGATTTTTGCCAAGATGCTCATGTAGCAGATCTATCCTGAAGGCACGTGACCATCTCAGTAGAGAGACACAGTGAATACCTGCTTGCTCTTCAGTTATACAAGATTTCGGTGCATTAGTTACGAGCTGTTGGATTTGACTCTTCACTGCTCTGGTCCAGCCCTCACTAAGCTGTATACAAAAGTAAAGACAAGAATGATAATCTCCCCTTTGAAAAACAACACGCACGTACGGATTAGAGGAAGGCAAGACTGTGGGGTTTTTTCAGCAAGGAATTAAGACAGTAAAAAAAGCATCACAGTGTCCCATCTAGATTTACAGCGGGGTTTTTCAATTTAATTTGTCATTGCCAAATACATTACGTTGGGATTAAACCGTACAGGTTATTAAATACTGATTGCAAGAAGACAGTCTGCTGTGGTGGGCAAATAATGTACAATACTGAAATTAAGGTTTTGAAAATGTTGTAAGGGAATTAATGTTTAATTAATGATTTTGATCTATAAGGCATTCCAGTAATAGCTTCAGTAAGAGATTACACAAACCTGGGAGACATTGATAAGTAGAAAGGATACTTGATGTTAGTATTTTTTTTTAATTAATCCTGCCCTGGAAGACCACCATGAGGAATTTGGAGTTTGGCGTACAAGAAAAGGATCATTCCAGTTAGCAGGCTCTTTGCCTTCTGTGATATTTTTTTGCGTGAGTAAATTGATGTGCACATATTTTTTAACAATACAGCATTAGATGAACTTTGAATTTAGCATGATTAATATTCCTAATTCAACACCCCAGGTTAACTTGGATATTAAACTGCCGGGAGGTTTACAGACAGGAGATTGTTGGCTTAATAGTCACTTTTTCTCTTCCACTGAATTTCATCTTTCTGCTACCGACTTCCAGAAACAACACAAATCAGCAGCACCATTTAACTTCCCAACATGATCGATGACTTATATTAGACAACTTACCTTACACTAAGCCATTCTTACACCAAGTCTCTTTTTTCACTGAAAAAGTAGTTTATGTAATTTCTTATTGTCAAACCCAAGTCCCCAATCCTTGACTGTTTTGGTCACTACATTTAACTCGATGATCTGACATTATTTTCACAAGGCTCTAAGTGTAATTAAGGATGTTTAAAATATGTTTGTGTCAGTAGCTGTAACGATACAAACAGGAAAGCCTACTGAACAGAAAAAAATAAATCTCTGGTATCAGTTTTCCTACAGAGATGATGTTACAAAGACTTTTCCTACAGAAAAATTTTCATTAGGGAATTTCACGGTAATTTATAATGCCCTGTCAGGAGATAAATCCCACACGAGATTCAAGATATCAGGATGGCTGATCTGTCAAGTTCTGTAACTATACAGGGGCTTTTTAACTCTTCTGATCCTGATGGGTTATGGAGACATGGGGATGATGCCACTCCCATTGAAGTTACTGGAAGGGAAAATGAATCAACTTCAAAAGTCTTAGGTACAAAAAAATGGCAGTTTATAGGTCTTTAAGTTCATTTTCAAGCTGAAACACATCACCTTTTTGCTGATGTGCTGAGTAAAATAAAACTGCAAGGAAGTTTTGGAGTATTTGCAAGGCTTGACAAGTTTGAAAAATCACTTTGCAAATGAGGACTTCTTTCCTTTTCCTCCTCCTTTCCTGGTGCAGCTGGACCAAAGCCAATGTCACCACATGATTTTTGGTTAAATCTACCTGGTTACAAAATGGATCTGGCTTTACGTTTACAAGTTATTAATACTCATCACAGCTTACTAATATTCACAGAATCACAGAGTGGCAGGGGTTGGAAGGGACCTTGGGAGATCACCCAGTCCAACCCCCTGCTAAAGCAGGCTCACCCAGAGCAGGGTGCGCAGGACATCGTCCAGGCGGGCTTTGAATATCTCCAGAGAAGGAGACTCCACAGCCCCACTGGGTAGCCTGTGCCAGGGCTCTGTCACCCTCAAAGTCAAGAAGTTCTTCCTCACATTCAACTGGAACCTCTTCTGCTTCAGGTTGTGCCCACTGCCCCTTGTCCTGTTGCTGGGCACCACTGAGAAGAGTCTGGCTCCATCCTCGTGATACCCACCCTTAAGATATTTATAAGTATTTATGAGATCTACTCTCAGTCTTCCCTTCTTCAGGCTGAACAAGCCCAACTGTGGCGGTGTGCTCCCCCCTCCCCTCCGACTCCCCCTCCCTTGACCTCTTTCAAGTGATAACCACCTGTGTTGGTGGTGATAGATGCATCTGGTCTGTGTCTGGTCATGAAGGATGCACCCACTGGATGTGGGGGGAGACAGAGAACAATGCAATAGCCAATGGCTGTTGTGGAATGTGCCCACCTAAGCACAGTGGTCAGGATGCAAATATGACTATGAGCCAATTATCTTACCCCCATAAATAGTGAG
>NW_009259791.1:273218-278236 GCF_000687185.1 Egretta garzetta | reverse complement strand
CACCTAGACTCCTCTCTGAGGGAGTTTAGAAAGCAAGGGGATCTTTTCTGAACCTCATGACTCCACGGGAGGGTCTCCCTGACAGCTTTGTCTAACCCTGTCCTCTGTGCAGTAAATAACCAAGTGTACCTTGCCATCGAATCTCAAACTATTGTCGCAGTTACCACTGAACTCTGTTAACTCACTGTTTTACACCAATAAACCGCATTATTTTTGCCTCCCTCTCACTCCATCCGTGACACCAACTCTCTCAGCCTTTCAGTGAGTTTTTTATCACTGGTTATAATACGCTTATTTTCTCCCCATCACTTTGGCTGTAATAGTTCAGTTTAGTACACAGAGCACACGTCCTCTGTGCTGCCTGCTTCATTATGTTGATCTCTTTCTATGCCACATTTCTCAGAACAACGTGTCAGCTCATAAATCCCGTCCTACAGCGACAATAGTAAAAACCTGACAGACAGTAAGAGTTGCTTTATAACGTGGAACAAGGTGATTAACTAAACACTTGATTTCTTTCTACTTAGTTTAATTAGTTCAGCTTAATTATTTAACCTATTAACAAAAGGTTAATTAAACTGAATCTGAAGCAGTCTCTTACTATATTTATATTGCTTATTTTTTTGGAATGGGACTGGTGTTTCATTACCTCTCTTGATCACTGATTCTAATGCTGCTGTTGCTCTTTCTTGAAACAGAATCCCAGAATGGCAGGGGTTGGAAGGGACCTCCAGAGATCACCCAGTCCAGCCCCCCTGCTAAAGCAGGGTCACCCAGAGCAGGGTGCACAGGACATCGTCCAGGCATGGTTTGAATATCTCCAGAGAAGGAGACTCAGTGCTCTGTCACCCTCAAGGTAAAGAAGGTCTTCCTCATATTCAACTGAAACTCGAACCTCTTCTGCTTCAGTTTGTGCCCATTGCCCCTTGTCTTGTCCCTGGGCACCACTGAGAAGAGTCTGGCTCCGTCCTCGTGACATCCACCCTTAAGATATATGTACGTGTTGATGAGATCCCCCCTCAGTCTTCTTCAGGCTGAACAAGCCTAGCTCCTTCAGTCTTCCCTCGTAGGACAGATGCTCCAGTCCCCTCATCATCGTAGCCCTCCTCTGGACTCTCTCCAGTAGTTCCTACATTTGTTTTCCCAAGGGCCAAGTCAACCCATAATTCAGTGCTAATGTTAAATCAGTTGTGCATTACCCGCTGCGCAGGGTGCATCTTCTAAAAATGCGCCCCTGCTCTTCTTCCCAAGCTGCAAGGCAGCAGGGTGGGTTAGAGGTGGCAGCCCTGTTTCTAAAGGCTTCTTCAAGGCTCTTTTGAAGACCACCTTGAAAAATGAAAGCCCAAAGCAAATGCCACAGTGCAAACCAGCCAAGGTGTTAAGATCAAATTCCACAAACTCAAGCCCAAGAGCTGTTGGGAGCAGCCCACTGATGTGGCACAGCCAAACTGCCCCTACCCAGGCAAGTCCTGGTACCTGCAGCGCCTGCCCTTAGCTGAAGGTCTACCATGGCTTGCTGACCTATAAACTGCTATCTTGCCAAAAAACACATAATGGCGATAGTCTAGAAAAGCACGGACCAGGGACTAGAAATACCGCTGCTGCCCATATGCTTAATTTTTGTCACACATGCTCGTGGCTAGGTAGCTGAGCATCAGCACAGGCAGGCTGTGTGGGGGACAGGGCAGAGCCACCGCACACCAAAGGCACACCAGGAGGGGACAGACTCCCTCCACCACATCTAAATGTGCCCCATGCGTGCTGGCAGACGAAGATGTGGATGGTCAAGACAGGTTGGGGAGCCTGACAGCCCCCAAGGGAAAAGACCTTTCTTGCGAGACCCTTAACTCAAAAATCCACCTACCGACTCTGAGAATCCAAGCCAGGAAAGTTTGCACAAAAGAAATCTGCACAAACCCTCCAGAACTGGTTGACACCTAATTTTTCACCAGCATTTTAAAGATTTTAATTCCATCTCTGTAGTACAATAAACTCTGCACCCGCAACCCCCAACCCAAGAGCAAGAGCACCCACCAGTTCTACCTGCATCCCATGCACCTGGAGAAGCTCAAGAATCAGACCTGCCACCTTCAGGCTTAGATTTAACAAGCTCCTGCTAAGCAGAAAGCTGAATGAGATCACATCTGGTCCGGGGCCAGAAAGTAATGGTGCGATAATGGTTTTATTGGCTTTTTGAGAAGGAGCTGTTTGGTTTCAGAGAGAGAGGGAGAGAAGAGTCAACAGCAGCATTCGCTCCGGCTAATCTCATTTCCAGAAGCATGCAGAGCGAGAAGGTGCTTGGGCACAAAGCTTTGCTCGATTGCTCTCTGTTTATCCAGAATTACATTAGGAGCGAGGCGCATCTGAAAACAGCCCACGGCAAGAACTAGGGGTTTGCCAAGGGCTTCTGCAGCATCAGGTTTGCGGGAAGAGACAGCCCAGTGCTCCCAGCAAGTTGCTGGTTGGCTAGCAGCCCGTCTGCGCAGTACAAGCGCTTCAGAATTAACAGAATAGATGTGCAGGTAAGGGGAAAATTTAAAGCTGTTAAAAAAATAGCTCCTTTTCATAGAAAAGATTCAGACCTGCAAGTTTTAGACGTGCAAATTTAAGGCAGTGGCGAAGCAAGTGCTGCAGCTAATAAGTGTTGATTGGACAATCTGGTTAATTTAAAATAACGTATTTACCTTAAGGAAAAAGAAATCAAATGCAGAAGGGTGAATTTGGCCTGGGTGAAGGGCCCTTACAGGGGAAAACTACAGCAGAAGTCAGGCTGATGGCGACCTGCCCTGCTGTCCACAAAATAAGTTACTGTAAGAACCGAATTAGCACCAAATCTGGTATAACAGCTCTTTATTTCAGTGTCTATAACACAAAGAGAGGGCTTGCATTTTGACACCAGAACCATGCAAAGCACCTACACACCGAGAACAAGACATTGAATGAGTGTCTCTCTCCTGCTACATGTGGAAAATTTAGGCAGGAAGACTCAAGTTTTCCTGTGCGTTCTGCTCTATCCTCCCACAAATCAACCAGCTGCGAGGGGTGATCATTAACCTTCATTCCAAGTCAAGTAATTTGCCACTGAACAGTATGCCATGCTGCCCTAAGCTGCTCAAATATGCTTCTGTAAACTTCATCAAGGTTCTGCTCTCTGTTTACAAGGACAAAGTCCCAAACATCTCCAGCTACAGGAACAGACTTTAATCAGAGGTACTGGATTAATGAATTTGGCTCAAAGGATGAACGTCTCCTCCATACAGCGGCCCCAAAAAGGCCCTTATTAATGTCCCAGACAAGGGATGTAGAGACCACCCTAGGCTCAGAGAATTGTCATGTGCACAGAGGACAGCTAGACATCCTGAACTATTAAAAAACAGTGGTATAGAAAAATAAAAGGCATAAAATACTGAACCAAAAAGGTTCCAAATAAGGCATCAGCAGGTCCCGACTGGATGTGCTCCCGTTGTGTGCATCACCCTCCCAGCCAGGGTGGGTTAAGAAGGATGCATTAGGATTGTATTTCTGACCTCAATCACTAAGCACTATGAGCAACCAGAAGGGTTCAAGTTCTGTTCGAAAAAAGGAAAAAAAAGAAACAAAACAAAACAAGGAATATTCTTTTTGGTAAGTATTTCTTAGAAAATAAAATTAAAATGTTAAAGCAATTTGTTTAAATGATTATTTAAAAAAGAAGACATTCCTGTAAAGTAAAAATATATATATATAGAAATAGAATATAATTTTTTTTTGTTGTTTTTTAAAAAAAAGACATTCAGTATCACATCAGCGGATTCCAATCCACTTCCCATCCGTCTCCTGCAACAACCGCTGCTCGTTAAGGCAAAACGTCAGGTTGGGCACCATTACAACAGCTGAATCCGAGTGGCCAAAGGCGAAGCAGAGCCGGTGGCGCACCGGCGTCAGTGAGGCTGCTTCTCCCTCACGCTGACCGAGCCGTCCTCCATGCCGAAGTACACAACTTCTGCCATGTCGATGAAGAGCCCCGTCTCCACCACACCTGGGGAACAAGAGGTCACGTGCTGGTTAATGCCAGAGCCACCCCATTGCTTGAATCCTCTGCTCTGACTATGGTTTTGTTCATTAAACGGTGCTAACGCCTCCTTCGGAGGTTTGGGGAGAGGTGTCCAACCTGGGTGATGTTGCATCAGCGACATGGGGAACCTCCAAGAAGTCTTCTCCATGCAGCCAGCCCCAGAAGAAACTCTCCAGAGAGCAAGAAACAACTCCCAAAGCTCGCTCCAATGTTCAAGCCACCCCAGACTCCACCGTTACACCAACACAACCACAAGCGTGGCATTTTCAGCCATCTGATGACCCACAGGAGCAAGAGGAAGCTACACGTAGCCATAGGCTTATTCACTTTGCCTTGAAATGCATCTAAAAAACTATCCCGTTAGAGAACACCCAGGTAACGCTTGTTCAAATGTTAAGACACAGCAGGTCTGATGCTACCTCTGCAATTTGTAGCCTGTTTGCAAATGTACTTTTGGTTGCATTTAATTACAGGGTGCTCCTAACTTCTCTGTGATCACCAAGCCACAGCCAGAGGCCATGAAGACAGACAGAAATGGAGGACAAGGGCTACCACCAGCACAAGGCGGCCAGAGCCCTGCGCTCAGGCTCTAATAGTTCTGCTCATCCACTTTTGGGCAGCGAAGATGCTCTTCTCCCCTTAGCAAGCCCATTTGTGAGCAATAAAAAGAAAATGGTGCGGAAACCATCTATCTCCATACCAACACAATGGAGCAGGTACCATCATTTACCCCTTCATCTCTTCACTAAAAGAGATAGAAGGAAGAAGTCCTTGCTGAGATGCTGTTCTGTTTGCAAACAGCGTAACCAGCCACTGTTTCTCTCTTGCACAGAAACAGCTTTTGTACAGCCGTGGGCAGCAACCACATTAGGATACGGAGTGCTGCACCAGGGACAGCCCAGACCAGCTGTGGTCACCAGTTCATCTAGATCAGTCACCAGTTCATCTAGCTCTGCTCCTGCTG
>NW_009259791.1:271834-272769 GCF_000687185.1 Egretta garzetta | reverse complement strand
CAAGCTACCCAGAGGTGGCTGCGCCGGTTTATCCACTGCTTCACTGTAGTCCAGACAGTGCCACTGCCCCTGGGCAGACCTGGATCACCCAGAAGCAGCTCTGGCCCCACCAGCGGGTCTCAGGCAAGGCAGGAATCCTTGCAGAGAGGCAGTTTTGTTTGCAGTGTGATCGGCCACTGCTTCTCCCTCGCACAGCAACAGCTCCAGCATACGCTGCACCCTTGCAGCAAGGTGAGCCCGTAGGGCTATACAGCTCTGCATCCTATTACCATTGTGAGCAGCTCCTGGAAAATACTGCAGCCCAGTGCAAACCCTCCTGCCAGAGTTCACTGGTGTTTCCATTAAAAGCCCCTCTCTAAATGGGCACAGGGAGAGTAAGAAAGAGCACAGGACTGGCGTGCCTCATGGAAAAGTGTCAGAAGTCAGCTGGCATCGCCCCAGGTTTTCACGACCCCATGGGAATGCCACTTGGGTACAGTTCTACTAATTCAGCTGATCTCTCTTTCAAGTAGAAACAAGTGCATGGATCCATGAGAGGGCAGGAAGCACACACACGTTTCCTCCTATCCAGCAGAGAGCTCCCACAGTCAGGGTTACCTGGCACAGACCAAGTCTTTAGCCAGCTTTTGCTTTTTTCAAAAATCACAGACATTACCTGGTATCATTTTTATAGCGGCGTTCACTTTACTCCATTCATGAACCCTGTCAAACTTCCAGTCCAGGATGAAGTTCCCATTGTCCGTCACCACGGGGCCCTGGGAATCAGAGACATTTGTCAGCACTGTCAGCTCCTTGTCTACCGAGCACAGCCAGGGACTGTCACAGCCCCTCCCCGGGAGCAGCCGTCCCTGCTGCAACAGTTCAGAGTCATCATTCACGTAAATCAGGGCAGCCCACAATGAGCCTGTAAGTAAAACCATCGCCCAAGGTGATGA
>NW_009259791.1:268841-271087 GCF_000687185.1 Egretta garzetta | reverse complement strand
GCTGTCAACCAGTACTCCCAGGTCTTTTTCCACCAGGCAGCTTTCCAGCCACTCTTCCCCAAGCCTGTAGCGTTGCCTGGGGTTGTTGTGACCCAAGTGCAGGACCCGGGACTTGGCCTTGTTGAACCTCATACAGTTGGTCTCGGCCCATCCATCCAGCCTGGCCAGGTCCCTTTGCAGAACCCTCCTCCCCGCGAGCAGATCGACACTCCCACCCAGTTTGGTGTCATCTGCAAATTTACTGAGGGCACACTCAATCCCCTCATCTGGGTCGTTGATAAAGATATTAAACAAGACCGGCCCTAGAACTGAGCCCTGGGGGACACCGCTTGTGCCCAGCCGCCAGCTGGATTTAACTCCATTCACCACAACTCTCCAGGCTTGGCCATCCAGCCAGTTTTTTACCCAGCAAAGAGTACACCCATCTAGGCCATGAACCGCCAGCTTCTCCAGGAGAATGCTGTGGGAGACAGTGTTGAAGACTTTGCTGAAGTCCAGGCAGACAACAGAGAGATCCCTCTGCCCCAGTGACCCCCCTCCATCCCAGCGTGTTGCCGGATGCCACGGGGAGGTTTTGGAATTGAATTGCTGGCCCTCAGCATCCCAGAGGTGCCCAGCACTCTCTCAAGACCAACGGAAGGAGCAATTGGGTCCTTCCAACAGAGCAGACACAGCTGGGGCTGCGGACGAGGCATTCCAGCAGCGCTGAGCGGGGTCTGCAGCCACACGTGCCAGGAAGCGCCGGAATCCTCCAAGGACACAGCTCACACTGGGGCAGCACCGACGTGTGCTCCCCAAGCAAGGCTGGTCTCGAGTTTACAGAGAAAGACTGGTTTGCTCTTCTCGGGCACCCAAATGCGGTCCCTACAGCCTCTGGGGATTAGATGCATTAAAAACAAGTACTCAGCTTCCAGGCCTTAACTCCAGCCGTCACTGCAGGCAGCCCTCCTTCTCCCTTGCCATGCAACGAGGGCTGGGGAAGCCCCGCTGCCCAAGCCAGGATAGGACGGTGGCAGCGGAGACAAAGCAGCTTCACTTTTAATTTAGCCTGGCTCTGTGTGGCACGGAGGAGCCTGGCATGGAGTGTGAGCTGCCCCCCCAACTCCAGACCCTCTTTGGCAGCGCAGGCTGCCCTCCAGCCCCCCAGCATCCCCACAGAGCAGCAGGTCAGGCAGACCTTGGGCCGGCAATCCCTCCCCTTCCTGCTCAGGGATGCTTGCTTTAGGAGACATAAGCCAGAGAGGCTTTCCAGGAGCAGCCCGAACACCTAAACACACAGTTCATTAACCAAAGTATAATTAGGGGGAATTACACAAGATGCCACCCGCGGGAGTGAAAGCCCAGATTTAATTAGATGCAAGGCCAGACCCCTCGCCCTCCATTTGCCCACATTCAGGTGGCTCCTCCTGGGAAGCGGGGCTGACCAGGGACACGTACCGCTTTGCTAACAGCCATCCGCAGCTCCGCAGCACCTCCAAAGCTTTTGGTCAGGGCTCTGGTGACGGGGACGTAAGCCATGGGGATGACTTCGATAGGAATTCCCTTCTTCCATTGCTCCCCGAGGCTCCTTGATTTTTTCCTGAGGACACGGTTTGAGGTGGGATTAGTGTCAGGCATCACATTGCTAACACCGTTAACATTATCACATTACCTCTTGCAAACCCCTCAGGCCTGGAGGGCAGAGTGGTCAGTTCACATGTATACACATGTAGGAAGAACCAGTTTAATGCACGATGCTCTATTCACTCATAAGCCCTGTTTTGACATGTTTTGGACCAGCAGGACACGAGTTGTTTTTTCTACAGCCCCCACAGCTGTATGTGCAGAAGGGAAAGTGTACTGCATGCTGACAATCACTGAGCTCAAAGAGCAGAGCAGCCATTTCCCCACAAGCTCTGCTGACTCCTAAGCAGGCTTGCTGAGTTGAAAATTAAGAAAAAGAGCTAAATTGAATTGCTAAAGCACTGGGAGTCAGGCTCATTTCCACCTATTCCTGCTCCCCTGGCCCACTGGACGGACAATAAAGGCCTAACACAGGACCATCCGAATCCTCCCACGGGACAGAGAGGGATAATGAATAGCAATATTTTTACCTGTAATCAGCAATAACGATGAAGCATTTTGCATATCCTGCAACTATCTTCTCCTGTGTCAAGCAACCACTGCAAAGGGGGGAATATAAAAATCAGAAAACAGGCTGCTCCCCAGTGTGCCTCCTGAAGTCCAGTCCCCTCCACCATGTTCTT
>NW_009259791.1:257465-268751 GCF_000687185.1 Egretta garzetta | reverse complement strand
CAGTGGCAGACAGACACACAGACAGACGGACAGCAAGGCTCACCCGCCCCCTTTGATAAGGTTGAGGTCAGAGTCCACTTCATCCGCCCCGTCGATGGCGACATCAAGCTGTAGGAAGAGGAGAAACTCGGTATGGCAACCTCTCCCAGGCAGCGTCAAGGCACTGCTCTTGGTGCAGCTCAGGAGGGTGTCAGATCCCAAGCAGCAGCCAGAAATGGCACTAAAGCTGGGAGCACCTCGACGCCAGCCTGACCAGAGACAAGCATCTGATCAGCCACCCAAGGCTTACCAGCCCCAGCTAAACCACAGGCATGTGAGAGCAGGAGAAAGAAAAACCCAAACCAGCTGGTGGCCTTCAAAGGCACATCACTGCAGCCCCTAGTGCTGTCAGTTGAGGGGTGGGAGAGGGCTCGGGGGGAAAATCTTGGTCAGAACACTTCAGTAATGCCACATTCCCATGTCAGGCCAGCAAGCTTCAGTGTGGGAGAGGTACCAAACACCTGGAGGAAATACAACTCGGCTGCCTACTTGCCATCTAAAGGGACAAGCACTGAGACAAGACTAAGGCTTGGGGGGAAAAAAAAAAACCAAACTATGCTAGTTCCGACTCGTGTTCGGCCGCGTGGCTGCCTAAACCCTCATCCTCAGGGAAGACCAAGGAGCCTGATGCTTTACGAAGGGCCAGGTTAGAGGAAAGTCGGGTGAGGTCTCACCTCCGCAGTCCCACTCACCTCTGGATGCCGGTCCAAGTCACTTAGTGTTAAGCCGTTCTGCAGGATCAGCTGACGGGCCTGTGCATCAAGAAGACAGCAAACACCATTTACCAGCGGCAGGGAAGGAAAACCGACTCGTGGCGTCATTCCCCCGGCTGCGGCAAGGATGGATTCTCCATGGGAGAGGCTGCAGGCAGCAGCGGGAACGCATGGCAAGGAGAAAATGATGCTTCCAGACCAGACTATTTTAATCAAAAGAAAACCCTGCTGCTGATCTGAACTAAAAGGCTCAGATGGTGCAACAGGACCTGGGTCCAGGTCCCTCCGTATTAAATAGCAGGAAGCCCCATCAGCTTCGTGGGAATCACTTGTATCTAAGCATTACAGCAGATATGGGGCTTTTGAGTCCTGTGTGGTTTCAGCTTGGACACCATTCTCCCTCGCACCCATCCAGCCCCTCTGACTTCCTTTGGCTGAAAAATGGGAGCAATGAAAATATTTTTCATATTGCAAAGAAACAAAAAAAAAACCACCAAAAAGAAAGGCAAACAAGAAAAGCGCAACTCATGGAAAAAGTGTGGGAAGCCTCCTAAAACATTTGTTTGGTGGCTCCCATCTACTTTTACTGAAGTGGCTGTGCATTTCCCTCTAGTGGCAATACAACACAGAGCACCCAGAGTTACCCTCCACACAGTCCATCAGTTTAAACAGGAGTTCGAGCTTACAGAACTTGGAATTTGTTGGATTTGCTGTGTTACAAATCATCATCCGAGTGAGACTCCCTCCTTGCACAGACTCTGCTCCAGTCTGAACTTCCCACCACGCTGTAGCTAATCCAAGAAACTCCAACGCAATAGCCTGGACCAGCTTATTCCCCTGAATTTTACCTCCTATCAAAACGCATCAGTATTGGCATCCCAGAAACATTAAGAACTAGCAGGTGGTACCCCTGGCGATGAGATATGATTGGAATCGCTTATCGTGGCATTTCATAGCATGCACTTCTGATCCCCACAGGCTGTGGGTTCTTGATCTGTGTACTACGATTGCCCTCAGGACTCACAAAATTAAAAGGATAAAAATCAGTGGGTTTACATTCATTACATGGTGGCCATGTAAAGAGGTATCAGGGATCCGGGAATTGAAAGCATTGAAAACCACGGTGCTGCACATGCAGGCCAGCTCCTGGACAGGCTTAGAGTCAGCAGCGTGGGAACGGGGTGGCGCTCCTCAGGCTCTCTGCTTGCAAGGCGATGGGAGCAGACTGGCAGGAATCAAAAGCAGAGCTCCCACAACTTGGGGAAAAGCGTTGGTCACTGCGCAGCCCTTGCCCAGAATGGTCTCGCTCCGTGCTCTCAGCACACGTCCAGGTGAAAAGGAGAAACAACGCAAAAGCCAAGGGACAGATACTTACCCCGGCTCTAGCTTTACTGGTGGTGATGGAATAACCCAACCTGACAACAGGGCAGGGAGGAGAACAAAAGCCCACTGAAACCAATTCTTCCTTGCCAGTGACCTCAGGCAGCCATTTACACCTGTACGTAGTGAAAATAAGACGCTGTTTTGCTGACCTGGGAATGCTTCACTTGGAATTGGTTGGGGTCTAAGAGACTGCGAAGGACACGAGGTAGCCCCGTGTCTGGGGGATTTGGGCTCCCGCAGGTGTACGATCTGCCTCTTCCCTTTAAAAGCAACCTTTTTTGTTTTACTGGTAAGAAAGTGTAGCGTTACACAAACTACCCCAATATTTCAAGGCAGGCCAGGCTCCAGCCCGCGTTCACTACAAGAGCTTCACCAATATTTTCTGTCAGACCTAATGACTGACCTCAGAGCACTTTTCCTAGGTTCAAACGGGACATGGTATCTCAGGATGGGGATCAATTCAGACAGATCAAAGACAGACTCTCCCCACAGTCTATATACACAACAGCAGTAGTGGTAGAGGTTAAAAAAGAAAAAAAAAAAAAAAATCTAGCTTTTACTTTTTGCCCTTTGCAGCAGTTTGTATTATATCCTAGTTGGCCACTTGTTCTTTGCAACAGCCAGGAAAAAAAGAGAGCGTCCCATGGCCCCACACTCACACGTGAAGAACACCCGCAGGGTAAGAGGATGTTAAGTTTTCGTAAGATTTTGGGATAATTCAGGTTGGTCTCTATCCGACCTCCAGGTCAAAGCAGGGTCAGCTACCAGGTTGCTCAGGGCTTTGCCCACTCAGGTCTTGAAAACCTCGAAGGACGGACTCCGCACAGCCTGCCTCACTGCTTGATTGTCCTCATGGTGAAAAAGTGGTGACAAAAGTACAGTCCCAGGGTCTCCACCAGGACACATGCCCAATTCCTCAAGTGGGGCATTGCCACCCAGCCTCAAAAACCCCACAGGTGGTCCCCATCACATCACCTCTCCCTGCCTGAAGGGGACAAGGTGACAGCGGCTCCTCTGCAGCGTTCCCACCTCAGGGAATAGAGGCAGAGACCAAAGCCAGTTGCCTGAAGGCATGGAAGCATCCCAGAAGCTTCCCTAGCAGCTCTGCATTTTACCATCAAGCGATGTTCTCCTCTCCCTGCAAACCTCTCAACAGCAAGCTTGGTATGAACCAAACCCTGCAAAAGCTGCACAGCAAAGGAAAAGTTAAGCTGATTTTTCTTCTGCTATTTCTTATAAAAGTCAGCTGAGGCATCTGAAGTTCCTCCTGAAAACGCATGAGCTTGATATTATTCCTTACATGATTTTTACAGCTTTCAGGGCTTGATAAAGAATCAAGGGAGATGAAGTGTCTCCAATGAGTTTTTCATTATAGAATCAAGAGAGTCATAGAATTGTTTAGGTTGGAAAAGACCTTGAAGATCATCAAGCCCAACTGTTCCCCTAACCCTGCCATCCCACCACTAAACCCTGGCCCTAAGCACCTCGTCTGCCTGGCTGTTAAATCCCCCCATCTCCCCTTCCCTGGGAGCAGAGCCCGATCCCCCCGGCTCCCCCCTCCTCTCAGGCAGTTGTAGGGAGCGATGAGGGCTCCCCTCAGCCTCCTCTGCTCCAGGCTGAACCCCCCCAGCTCCCCCAGCCGCTCCCCAGCAGCCTGGGGCTCCAGACCCCTCCCCAGCTCCGCTGCCCTTCTCTGGACACTCTCCAGCCCCTCCAGGTCCTTCGGGGAGGGAGGGGCCCAACCCTGACCCCAGCACTCGAGGGGCAGCCTCCCCAGTGCCCAGCACAGGGGCACAGTCACTGCCCTGCTCCTGCTGGCCACACCAGCCCTGATACAAGCCAGGCTGCCGCTGGCCCTCTTGGCCACCTGGGCACACTGCTGGCTCATATTCAGCCTCCTGTCAACCAGAACCCCCGCCTGAGGGGGTATTATGAGACTGGTTCACCACTAAACAGCATTTTTCCACAAGAAGGGTCCAGATTAAGCCACGCAACCAACACAACACGCCTCCTAGCACTACGGCATCCCCGCAGCTCCGGTCAGGGTAACACGGCACCATCACCACCAGCTTCATGAGGTCCATCTGCAGGCTGCATCACGGCTGCTTTGGGTTAACTCATGCTGCAGAGTAAGCCAGCCTGGAGAGCGGCGTGGTTGCCTCCCGCAGGCAAAGGGAAGATCCCCTGCGTTTGGACTAGCAGAACGCGAAGGAGGGAAGCGCTTACCTGAAAAGACGTCGGGATGCAGACAATCGTCAGGTTCTCCTGCTTAACCCGCTCGGCTGTAGGAAAAAAAAGAAAAAAGGTAGAATCCTCAGTTTGTTTGTGGGAGAACGAGGAAAAAAAACCACAACAGCTTTCACTTTAAGAAGCCTCAGTTCAGAGCAGCCCCTGTGAATCACTGCAATTACTTGCTTGGCTCGCAAATAACTCAGTCACGCTTGAAAACACAAACAGGTGCCACCCTGCACAGGCTAAGGCTCAGTTTCTACAGCCGGAATTGTTTAAACACCCACCCTGGCTCAGCCCAAGACACCACGACCCATTAACCTTTGGGTCTCCAGCATCAGAGAAGCCTCGTCAGCAAATCGTCACCGGGGAAATTAGCCCCACTCCCCCCGCTCAGTCCATTAGATGGGTTTTGCTGCGCTCCTTGTAAACAGAAAGCTTCAGCAGCTGTCTGAAAGGTTTTCTGGCTTGTTGCCTTAGGGACATCACATTCATTTATTATGGAACATTTAAATATATGGCAGGGGAAGGACTAATAAAATACAGTATTCCATTAAATGGAAGGAAACATTTCCTCCCCCAGGTTAACCTCAAATGACTAAAATCTATTACTAAGATATCATTATGGACAAAATGTTATTTTAGTAATTACAATACTTAGGCAGAAGCCAACAGCCCGAGAGTCAGCAACAGCACTTGCACCAGAGCAAGCACATGGGCTATGTGGTTCAAGGTAACGCTGCTGCTGGCAGGAGGGAAGATGCAATACGTGAGGCTGTGTGTTGTTACAACCCACGTCCCAGTGCGAATGCATTCAGTAGAGATGAGAAGTCAGAATTTGCAGCCCGGAACAGGCACACCACTTGAAATACTACACCCATTTATTTAGAGACTGATTCAGTGTTAAGAGTTGGGAGTGGTTGCAATATTGAGCCAAGCCCAGAAAGCTGAGCCGCAGCTCCCAGAGAAATCAGTGCATTGCACACACGGCGTGGGGTGAGGTGGGTGCTGAGGGGCACAGCACCATCCCTGCTGTGCCCCTGCGAAGCCAAGCACAGCGCGGTGCTCAGACCTCAGCCCCGCTCGCTCACGGTGGGCTTGGGGACGGCTCTGCCCAAGGGAGCTGAGGGTCACAGGGGGACTTCCCAGCCATGCAGAGCCACCCAGGTGGGACCCACTGAACTCTGCTTCCAAACAGGAGTCCCCCCGTGTCCCAGCAAGCCCCCCAGGAACAACAGGGCTGATGCTGTTCTCCTGTCCCCATCACACACGGCTGCTGTTTTGCATCCAAGGACAGAGGTACAGCACCTCCAGAGGCAGACTTGCCCTAGGGCTGAGAGTGCCCTGCGAAGGAAGCCTTAAACCTCTGCACCCTCTGTTAACGAGGTGTGAGGATAATTACCCTCACATTCACTTTGCAAAATTGCATTTGCCTCACTTGAATATTTTGCTGGAATTTTCTGAATCACACCTTGAGCAAACTTGCACCTGGGGCAAGCAGATAAACCTAGCTGCAGGGTATAAAAAAAAAAATGCAGCTGGATTTCATTCCTCATTTTCATTACACCTCCGCAGGGCCCTCGATGTGAATAACATGGACGTGAGCAAGCAGCACCAGCCGTACACAAATGGGTTAAGGGAAGCAGAGCAGCTGCATGGCCCAAAGCCACAAAGCAAGTCGGGACGGGGCAGAGCTGGAAGGGAACAGGGGGGGTTTAGCTCCAGTTTGCAGTGGGTGCCAGTAAAGCCCTTTGCCTGGCTGCATGGGGAGAACAGGTGGCAAATCATTACCTCCTCAGGACTCCCTACGCAGCGAATTTGGAGCACAAGCCCCCGTTTTAACCTTCGGCTTCAAGGAGGACGCGGCAGTCTGTGAACAGCCTGGATGCATCGGCTCTAAGTCAGCATCCAGACCATTTAGCATGATTTTCAAGTAGTTGGGCCGGCTGGACAAGGGGACTTTCTGCGGAGCGAGGGACGTGAAGGGGAGCACCCTACCTAATCGATTTACTGCGTGGACAATCGTAGAACCGCTTCCGATCCCGAGAACTTGATTGTTCTGCAAATCAAAGAGAGACAGAGGAGAGCTGTTACTGGGGGCTGCCTGCTGTTCCCAGTAGGCTCGACATTAGAAACACATGCAGGAGGAACCTTGCCCAGAGATGCAGGAGGAACCTTGCCCAGAGATGCAGGCTGACCCGGGCAAGGAAGGGAACACATTGCACCAGCAAGGGCATCACTGCTGCCTGGGGTTGAGGGATTTTAAGCAACTCACCCTCTCGTTAAAGGACACGTGCTTGCTAAATACCACCCCAGTCTGACTCTCAGGGTGTTCAATGCACGCTTACTGCTGGTTGCTGGCACTCCATGCAACCTCTCCCGCCGGAAAGCTGGGAGTTTCAGACAATACCACAAAGGAAGGAGCTGAAATAACCTCAAGATAACATCTCTCCCAGGAAGCCGCACAGTAAAAGCGTGGTTTGCTGCCAACGGTATTGTTAGTAAACAGTACAGATGCACCAGCAGCCAAAGCCAAGAGCACAGCAGCAGCTCCTACAGTCTTACCAAAAAACCCCTCCAACACGGTGTTTTGGAGAACTATCTGTATGAGAGGCCAGCAACACACCTGAAGGATGGGTGAGCCTGGCAGCGTATGCTGAAGAGGATCACAGCTGAACCACGGCTCAGCCCTGGCCTTTCTCTGCCTATGGTCTGGTTTAAGAAGGACCACTACTACCTGACCAGTCATACTGACACGCTTCTCAAAGGTGCTGCAGGGTGGGGATGGATGGGTGCAGTTGCGTTACCTCTGCAAGAAGATGCTCTGTGGTGTAAATCTCTGTTTATTATCAGCTCAGCCTCCCACCCACTGCGAGCTACCTGCAGCTTCTTGCACATTTCCAATTTTCAATGCACTTTCCCTTCTTTGGATGGGATCCAAAGCTTAAATTGACTTAAGGAGGCCTGATATCACTACAGAGACTTCGGATGAGAAAGGCTTGAAGCCAGCCAGAGATGCAGGCACGGAGCTGTTGTAGCTCTCGGACACAGGACAGGTCTGGAGCTCTTTCTCCACGTGCAGCAAATCCAGAGTTCAGCAGCTGTGGAAAAAGCCACACCTGCAGCATGTCAACCAGCTAAAATCTTACTGGCACGCAAGCTTGCCCGGAAAGGTAGAGCTCAAGGCAGGTCACATTCCTGGGATTAATGATTTCTCCTTCTTCTGCACGTTAAAAGCTTAAAAAAAACAAAAGTTCTCCAAAACCCAGCACACGACCAGAGACTCGGTTTACATCCCAGCCCTCGCTCATCACCGTGACTCTGCAAAAGATGGGGAATGCACCAGATCACAGCTGCACACCCGCGGCGCTGCCAGCAGAAACCCAATAGCTCCCGAGGCTTCTCCATTTCTCCTGCTCGGCAGGCAGAGCCTGGCCCTGCCAGCCAAGGAGGGGGCAAGCAAAGCTGCCGGGAGGCTGGCAGGCCACGGGCAGTACCGGTGTTCCCAGGAGACTTGTTTCGACCTGGGGAGAGGAAGTTTCTTCTCTTTGCCATCATATCTATAGGGTGGGAGAGCTCCTTGGAGCAGCCGCATGCCCTAAAGGGACAGGGAAAGCCCCAGCATCAGCCACTCTGCTGGAGTGAAGCGGGAATTGCTCACAAGGGTCCCAGCCCATCCCTGGAGATAAACTTGAAGGCATTTATCAGTGGTGAGGGGTGAATCACCCTCCCTTAGGCAGTGGCAAGACCTTGGGCTAAGTGGGTTTCCCAGAAAAACAGTTTAAGCCAGTCTAAACTGGTGCTGTCACAACCCCTGCCTTACTGTGGCTCCCACCTCTCCCTCTGCAGCTCCAACCCAGCCAGACCAGGGGCAAAACCAGCCCAAACCCATCCACTTCTAAAAACAGGGGCAGGGCAAATGTTGGTGAGAAGCAGAAAACAATGTCAGCATGCAAGGGGCAGGTCCAGCTCAGGACACCAAGAAGCAGCACCCCATGCAAAAAAAAAAAAAAACCAACAAAACAACAAAAAAAAAAGATGTTTCAGGTTGCTTACTAAAACCCCAGCAAACAAAACCAAGGCACAGAGCCACAGCACAGCTGAGGACCCACGTATGGACTCCACGAGTGGAGTCAGCAGTGACCACAGCATTTTCTCAGCTAACCCAAGGGCCTAGAGATGCTGCCCCAGAATTACAGATGCCGACAAGGCAGCGCACATCGAGGGGGTATCAGCAGCACCGCATGATCCAGCGTTAAGTTTCCAGGACTTGGATTTACACAGGCAAAGAGCAGGAAACAAATACAGTGCAAAGCCCAAAGTTTCCTCTTATTAATCCTAAGCCCCCTGGGGCAGCAGGACCTCCGGCTCTCGCCCATCTTTTAATTTCTAACGGAGACGCCAACAGGGCCTGCCCTCGGAGGCGTTCTATAAACGCAAAGCCAGCTCTTCCCAAGCAGCTTAGGGCTCTAAAGCCCCGCGCCACGTGCCAGCCCCTCTCCACTGAGCCGTCACTGCACCACAGCCCGTGGCACCCAAGGCTGGTCATCTCCATGTCCGCTCCGGCACGGGGGAACTCTGCTCCTACGGCTTCCCCGGGGACAAGCGCTGCGGGTAAACACACCGATCTGGCTTAAATTAAAAGAAACAAAGGGAAAAAAAGTTCTCCTCTCCCAATCCCCTCCCCTCACCCCCCAGGTTTACATCTGCCGCAGGCTGCACGAGGAGCTGCTGTGCTGGCACAGAGAGGGGTGGGCGTGAAGGAGGATGCCAAGCGAGGAGCCTGATCGAGGACCAAGCCCCCGGTGCCAGAGATTGACAGCACAGTTAAGCAGAAGAAATTTGTCCGGCATAACCGAACCCACATCGGTGGCGTCTCCCACAGGTCCCCGACGAGCACAGGAGGGAGTCTGCAGCTTGGCTTTCGGAGATAACGTTACTGCCTCTGCAAACAGCGATAGCTCTAACGGCCAAGCACAGAACTATCCGTTACCAACAGCAGCTGCACCCTCCCAGCGCACGCTGAAGGGGAGATGGGTTTTCCCTGCCAGCTGAGACCATCCTTGGTGGTGACTCCAACCTGCTTCTCCACCATTGCTTCAAGCCAGCTTGCACGGCAAGCATTGCAATATTACTGTGTCCAGTCCTGGGCTCCCCGGTTCAAGAAAGATGAGGAACTCCTAGAAAGAGTCCAGAGGAGAGCAACTAGGATGATAAAGGGACTGGAGCACCTCCCCTGTGGGGAAAGGCTGAGAGAGTTGGGCTTGTTCAGCCTGAAGAAGAGAAGACTGAGAGGGCACCTCATCAACACGTACAAATATCTCAAGGGTGGAAGTCACAAGGACGGAGCCAGACCCTTCTCAGTGGTGCCCAGGGCCAGGACAAGGGGCAATGGGCACAAACTGAAACATAAGAGGTTTCAGTTGAACATGAGGAAGAACTTCTTTACTTTGAGGGTGACAGAGCACTGGAACAGGCTGCCCAGTGGGGGTGTGGAGTCTCCTTCTCTGGAGATACTCAAAGCCCGCCTGGACGAAGTACTGTGTAACATGGTCTGGGTGACCCTGCTTGAGCAGGGGGGTTGGACTAGATGATCTCCCGAGGTCCCTTCCAACCCCTGCCATTCTGTGATTCTGTAATATTACCCCGGCCGCTGCCTATTTTACTTAAATCAGCCCCGCTAGCCAGGCCCTGAACTTTAATCAGCTGGGACATGACCAGAAACATCGTCCTCAGTTTGTTTGACCATAAAACAGCACAAAAGCCTGCTGTTTCACTAGGCAAAGTCCAAAATGAAGAGTCACGTTGTAGCCCAAATCAAAGGCGCACTCAGCTCGTGACAACCCGCAGCAGCGGCCGTGCCTCGGCTCCGCACCCTGCGGCACAAAGTCCGTCCTCCAGAAACCCCTCAATGCGCAACTTTGGGGCTTGCTTTGGGTAAGAAAGGGGGTTTTTATGCAACTGCCGGTCCATTCCCCAGGCTCCCCCACCCCACTTTTTGAGCGTGTTGGACTGGCAGAGGGGTAGGTCTCAAACAGCGTGTGGCTGTGCTCTCTGCAGGCAGGTACAGAGGAGGGAGAGGCAGCAAAACAAGTGAAACACTTATGGGACATCAGGGAAGCCGTCAGCAATCGAAGATCAAGACCACAAGCTGGCAGGGGGAGCGGGAAGGAAGAGGGAATTTCCCCACTGCTAACATCTACCTCCCTGGCAGCACTGCTGTTGCAAAAGGGCTTGCACAGCAAACATTGCGATAAACCACTGCGTGACTTTAACCGTCGATCTTCAAAGCATTCGCGATCAGGCTGTGCCAAACCTCAAGCAGCTCCAGTCCTATCTGACCTTCAGGGGGTTCATTAAAGCCCTTTGCTGTGTTTCCCTCCCTGCAGAGGACAGGACATGACCCCCCGGTTAGGGGCTGTTGCTCCTTGCTTGGGTGCTCAGAAATAGCGTGCAGCAGCGGAGCACCCCAGACTTGGAGAAAAGCGCAGGGCAAAGCATTAGCCTAACTCCCACCGCAGCCCAGCTTGCAGGAGGGTGCACGGTGAAAGTTGAGAGGTGCAAGACATTACCCCGAACTCGGGGGGCATGGTGCCGAGTCGGGCAAGGCATGGAGACGCTGCTGGGAGGTGCACGCTGGGCAGAGACCGGAGGGGAAAAGCAGTTTTCTTCCTTCTCCCCAGGCTAAAGGAGTGGCAGTCCAAAGCCAAGGAGGAAGAGGCTCAGCGGGGCCCATCCGTGCACCCCAGGGTCCCTCCTTGCACTCTGGGACTGTCCGTGCTTTGTGGGGGAGCAAGGAGTCCGTGCACCCCGGGGCTGCTCCGTGCACTGGAGGGGTTCACCAACCCAAAGCCTGTCCATGCACTGGGGGGGAGTCCATGCACCCCACCGCCACTCCATGCATTGGGGAGGGGTCCATGCA
>NW_009259791.1:251156-256382 GCF_000687185.1 Egretta garzetta | reverse complement strand
CGGAGCGCCGGCCCCGAACTCCAGCCCCCACAGTGCACGGCCGGGCGCGGCGGGGGGACCGCCCCCCAACCCCGGAGCAGCGGGTTTCATAGAAGCATTGCATCGTTCGCTTGGAAAAGCCCTTTAAGTTCATCAAGCCCACCCCTACCCCTGCCATCCCACCCCCAAACCCTGGCCCTAAACTCCTCGCCTGCCCGGCTTTTAAATCCCCCCAGGGGTGGGGACTCGACCCCTTCCCTGGGCAGCCCCTTCCAGTGCCTGACAGCCCTCTCAGTGAAAAAAATAAATCAGGAGCATTGCATTCTGAAGGTCCCTGTTTCTTCCAACAGCTGTATAAAGAGCCCAGAGTAATCGCCTCGGATATAGATTATTACTGGGTACACACTTGAGTTGGGTGGGATAAACGCCACCCAAAGATCCTGGTTAGCTACACGAAATGTTCTGTAGGTAGGAAAATCAGCCACCTGCAATCCAAAAAATAAATGTAGTGCGTTAGCTGTGCATGAGAACAGCACTGAACGCAGCTGTCATTCAGCAGTACACCACGACTTCAGTGCATACAGATGCTGATATATCGATGTATTTTCTCCCTCTATCCCGGGTTGGCATCTGCTGAAACCCTTTGTGAAAAATATTAGTGAGTCATCTCAACCTTCAGTTTTTCAGCCCTGGGAGCCCAGTTAAGCCCACGGGCAGGCACCTCAGTTTCTCTCCAGGCTGCAATCCCACCGGGGCGGGTGAGAATTGCTGGCACTTAGCCCTTCCTACTCGCTCCAAGGTCAGACCACAACGCACAGAGAATAATCTTTTCATTTTTTTATTTGCACAACAGAAAAGCCGCTCCTGGCTTTTTTTTTTTTTTAAATTCTGTACGTGACTGACTTGTTGTGTTGCCAACCTCTGTGATTCCGCTGTGATTTTTTTTTAAGGGCTAGAAACGTTTCCTTTTGTTTTCCCTGGCATCGGCGCACCAGTCTTTGAACAATGGGGTGGTATTTCCACAAAGACTTCTATTCCAGGCTTATCTCAGCGCGGTGAGGCCTCGCCTTTCTGCACAGAGCGGGTGACTGGCTGTAAAGAGCAGCACGTGGTTGCCGTACCGTCGCTCGGTGTTTCCAGCGAGCTGGCCACGATCTTTCATGCAAGTTACACAAATCCCACCGGGACGGGGAGCGTTAGTCCAGAAGTTAAGTACGGGGCGATAAACCCGTTTGTATCCTCACAGCAAGGGCTGGTGGCTTTGGCTTGAAACCCATCTTGCGGTGCACCTGCCTGGAGGAACGCAAACGTTTCTCCTGACAGCTGATGGGGCTTCCTGGTAGCAATTTATCTGAACCTGCTGGCGAGTGGCAGTGAAGGCAGGGAAATCTTTCATTTCTGCTGTGCTGCGCCTTGCCTGCGCACATAAAGGCGGCGGCGAGCATTTTAGAAATGGATTTTCTTTAAGTTTCAGCACCAACCAGCTCTGTTTGCAAACGGCTCAAAGTCCCTTTGTAGGAGCCCGTGTTTGTCCGGTGCCAAAGCCTCTCCGGGAGCCAACGCTCATCCTCTCTGCTTGAGGACAGAGGGAGGCGCTTGAACCTGCTTTGTTTGAGCAGACATCTTGCTTGTCCAACAGGGCGGTAGCTGCAAGGTGTTGGCCCTAGCGAAATGCCACGCTGACAACTGGAGTAGCTCGGGCCATCAGGCTGGTAAGGGTGGCTGCGTGATTCCGGGTGCTGAATTCTGCATCTGCGGCTGGAATTACATGTTAGGAAATTACACGGTAGCTGAGATGACAGCTTGCTATTGACAAAAAGGGAAGATCCTGCTCCTGACTCCCTTCACCCGCCATCCACGCTCAACCTGGGTACAGACCTTATGCTGGCTCTGCCATTCCTCTGACCCTGTGCTGCTTCACCTTGCCACCCAGGCAAAAAAAAAAAAAAAAAAGCAATTTCTTTTTGCCAGATGAGTGAGGTTGAACCGGCTCAGCTAAACTTAACATACGACAGCTCTCTGAAGGGGAGTTTTCCAACTGGCTTAAGCTGCTCTGGTCTACGACAGCACTGTCCCCAAAAAGGAGCTTTCCCGCCCATCACTTGCCTGCTTTTTCTGAAAGGTCAAGCGACCAACACAATCAAGGTCAGTCTTCCTTCACACTTCCAGAGGAAGGCAGCGAGATCAATCAGTGGGGAGTGGGAAGGCTGTAGGACCATCTTCTGTGGGAGACTGAGGCCAGCTTAAACCTGTTGCAAATGTGCGTGCTAACCTGAGTGAAGGGCTAGTGAAGGCACAGCAGCCTCTGGGTGTCAGCTGTGTTTATCCAATTAACTGTATGCCTCTCATTTGGCACGAACCAGCTAAAAACTAAGACCTATGAAGGTAAAACTACCAACACACTGGAGAAACCAAGGGGAAGATCGAGCATCTCCAACTCATCTTTCCAGGTAAGCTCTCTTTCTGGTTGGCAGCCGCTCTCCAACCCGTCATGTCCAAGAAATTACATTCCTGCCACCTAACTTATCCTGCGAACTCCAGTTCAGTCACATTCCTTCTGAACACCACCTACATCACTGCTCACCTCTGGTTCGATCTGTTGGATGAAGAATTGCTTGGTTTTATTCTGCTTGTGCAAAGCTGTCGGCAGGGGTGCTGGTATACTGGTGGCAACATACGCAGCTTTTTATGGTCTGAAGTCTCCTGGGGGAAAAGGCGGGCTACAGGAGATCGTTTTGCAGGGGACTAGGGATGGCCCTGGGTACAGGGCAGCCACGAGGTGGCACGCTGGGCTTTTGCTGCTGCGCCTGGCTGCTCTGAGAGCAAGTTATTCAAGAAAAGCAGGCAGATCTTCAGCGGAGTTACATAAAAGAGCATTCCGGTTAACATCCATCCATCCATCCTGCAAGAACAGGCTTTGATTTCCACATAAACGGTCGGTCAGATTTGAAGTTATTGTCATATGATTGAAATAGATCTCTTATGTCAGTCAGTCAAAGCAGAACGGCGAATGTGAGTCATGCTTTGCAAAAAGCAGGAAGTTTGGGGGCTTTTTTGGCACAAATTTTTAATACAGAAAGAAAATCATACAGCTGTATTGCCATGTTTGTCTTAAGGATTTTTGAATAACGTTGTCCATGCCTCAGAGAAATGTTTCCAAAACAGAAGAGTAAGAGCTTTTAGATTATGATTGTTATTCCCTATGCCACAGTGGTAAGGCATCTAGGAGTCTAGAAGAAAACGCAGGCTCTCGTGAAAACTGTTAGAGCCCCCCTAAAATAAAAGGCTGCAGCGGGAACACTGCTGATCTGGGGCGGGGGGGTGGGAGGAAAGACAAGAACATGAGGTAATACTCATGGGTGTGATAGGGATGCTTGCACAAGGCTGTTACTGTTTTGCCTTAAGCGTAATAAACCTTCATGAACCAGCACGAAGGGAGAAGCGCAAGTCTACTCGTGAAGCATTCCGATATTCCGAGCCCTGCTGGGGTCTGTGGTTACCGCGTGTCTGCCTCTAAGCCCCTGGAATAAGTAGTGGGACAAGAGGTTAAGTTACTGGGAAAAGCATGGCACAGAACTAGTTTTTCTGCACAGTCTGAAAATATAATGGAGTTTTAAAATGTAAATATATGCAAGTTACCCTTCAATGTGACTGTTCAAAACAACTGCAAAGCAAGAAAGATTAATTTAAATGGGAACAGGTGCAGGGGGAGGGCTAGTGAGATGAACGGGGAGCAGAGAGCCAAAAGTGGAAGGGAAGAATAAAAGCCTTTGGCTTGGTTTGCCTAGCAAAACAGAAGGAATCTGATTGCTCTTTATAAACATATGAACGAGTAGACACTCAAGAGAGAGGAGTTATCTAAATAAAGAAAATATTAGCACAAGACCATATGGGTACAATAATAAAATGTCATTTAAGTTACTAAAAATGACATGAGCTGTTTGGCATGCGGCACAAGGTAAACCCTTTTGGACCTTGTTGTAATGAAGTAAGTAAAAAAAAACCCCAAACAACCAAAAACCTCTGGATTGCAATTCAGTGGTTGTCTGGGCAGCAGTGTTCACGACCTGATGTTGCATACATACGGTGCTTTAAACGAGCTCATCAGAAAATAAAGAGTGCAAGCAGGAAGACAAAATCAGGTAGAATTCTAAAAATGACAGTTACAAGCTCTTTAAAAAAGAGTTCACTGGGCGGTGAGAGCGCCACAATTGCAAAATGAAGAGAGAAAATACACTGACAGTTCCTGGTTTATTGGTGGACTGGAGAGAGTGATTAAAAATGAAAAATAAATAGCCAAAATGGGGAAAGCGGGAAATAAAAAAAAGTGTTGGTATAAATGAGACGTTATGAGAAGCCAAGTAGTTATTGGAAGTGAAGCGCATCAAAGGAAATCCATAACTGGCAAGGCTAAATCCCAGAAAACCCTAGTAACGGTACAGGCCCATTACTAGATGGACATGATTAAAATGTCAATAACGATGCAGAAGTGTTCATTGAACATTTATGATCTGCGTTTGTAAGGAAGCAGGAAGGTAGGCTGGGTGGATTACTTAGCAGTGATGCCACGTCAGGCCATTACTACCCCACGTCTTCCAGGGGTAACCGTGGCTGCGGAGAGCCCCCGTCTGTTGGCCTTCATCTTCAGTAAACCTTGATTCCGGAAAGCTGGAAAAGTGCCGGGTTGGTATCTGTCTCCAGAAAGAGCAGTTGTATGGTACAGAGTAAACGTAGATGTAAGCACAGCTCCTGGCTACGCACCAAAAAAAAAAAAAAAAAAAAAAAAAAAAAAAAGTTGGCAGGGGACTCAGATTGAAGAATTAGTAATGCCAGTCAGAGATCTAATAGAAATCTCATTTCATGCTTTTAGAAAACAACAAATAATTCCATCGCCTCTGGAAGGTGTGATAAAACTTTTTGAAGGGTTTTTACGTAGAACCGCACAATATATTAATTAAACAGGGTAATAAAGCACCAGTTAAGCGTGTATTAAACACTGGCCACATAGTTTGGGGTTTTTTTAGAACGGTTACACATCATTACTGGGTAAGGCTGCTTCTAACGGGCTCCCTCCAGGATCACGGAGGCTGCGCTACACACGTACGCAATCAGTATTTTCCTTTGGAAGGAAGCACAAAATCACCCCCCCCCATACGCTTTGCAGGTGCCAGGCGCCGCAGCAGGGCGGTCCGGTCCGGGTGGCAAAGGCCGTTACTCGAAACACGATGACCCTGGGCCCCGTACGCC
>NW_009259791.1:240084-249704 GCF_000687185.1 Egretta garzetta | reverse complement strand
GCCGGCGGGGGGGCTGGAAGTGGCGCTGCGGGGATGGAGGGGCTGGGCCGAGGGGCGCGGCGGGGGCTGTGGCAGCGAGGAAAGGGCGCTTGGGGGCCCTCACCGAGGGTAAGCCGGGACCCCGCCGTCGCTGAGGTGCTTGTGCTGCTCTTCTGTGCTTGGTTAGTAGGGAGAAAGGGTGCCCTGATTCTTGCACACAAAAGCTGGCGGATGTCACGCTGGGGGACATCTGGCCGCCCTGCTTACCCCGCCGATACCAAGTCTCGATCCCCTCCTTGACTTGTTCCCGGGTGGCAGCGCCGTGCCTGCGGGAAGGAGACCCAAAAAGCACTGCGTCTGTAGCCTGAACTCTTTGCGACACCGGCAGCTCGCAGTTGTTCAGAGCATCGTACCCCTTTCTGTCATCTTTTTAAGAAAATGCGGTTCCCTGGTTTACTTAATTGTCTGCTAAACACAGACACTGGTGTATGCTTGAAGGGAAGCGAAACACGCAAGACAAATTGCCGAACAAGTTTCAGGATATAACAAGGGGAAATAAAATACTTAATAACCGCATGTGGCA
Source organism: Egretta garzetta (assembly GCF_000687185.1). Taxonomy (NCBI): domain Eukaryota; kingdom Metazoa; phylum Chordata; class Aves; order Pelecaniformes; family Ardeidae; genus Egretta; species Egretta garzetta. Next base: position 249,142 of record NW_009259791.1, on the reverse strand, counting down.
AGAAGCTCTGGCAAAAGGAAAATTTTAATGAATGACTCAAGTGCAGAAATGTTTCTGAGCTGTTTCCAGTCTGTTTCTGAATTGGCTGAGAAAGATGAGGTGATAAGCCACAGCCAGAGTTCAAAGGAAGAAGAGCATGACTAAATGCCTACTATATTTGAGAACCTGTTCTAGAGATGAAAAGCCCGAAGCTTTTTGCTAGTATACCCAAGCATTCACTTAGAGCAAGAAACTGGCTGATAACTTGGCATCCTGTTTTCTTTGAGGAAAATCTATTCACCTATTGGCAACAGGATCACTCTCTTGTGTATCAGGTCATCAAAATCCTACTGAGTTTGTTACGATTCTACTGTATTCAGTTTTTGAATAAGACCTTCGTTTATTTAGCCCTGAAAATACTTGAGAATGAATTTTCGGTTTGACTACTAGAGCTAAGTAAAGTACACTAAAGATGTTCAATTTAGTAATTTAAGCCTGAGATTAAATGTAGCTCTTCTCTAATTGATTGGTGCATAGGAATAGATTTGCTGTCATCAAATAAAAATAGAATAGCTGCCTAGCTGTAGTGTTTGCCTGCATTTCTTTTACTTTTTTTTTTTGTCTGTCTTTGTGAGGTCTCTACTCACCTCAGCTAATTGTTCTTTGGCAATAAAATATCCATGTAATATAACATGTCAGTATAATCTAAAAAGAAACCAACAAAACCAAAACCCAAACCCCAGCTGGTTTTGCTGTAGGCAAATGAATGTAATCACCTTGGTTTTGAGGATTTTTTAATTTCCTAGAAGAAAATGTGAGGGTTAGTGAATTACCGTGCTCTTTACATACAAACACACAGGTTTTGAAATTGGAATAGCTGTTTAGAATTAAAGTTTGACAAACAGCTGTATTTGCATTGTCCCAAATGGCTTCTGAGGTTGAGGGTAAGTGACAATTGACTTATAGCACACTGGGCCACGAATCCGCTTTTCGGGCAAGGGTATTAGGTTGGTGGGTTGTTTTGTTGTTTTTTTTTTAAACCTGAAACAGGAATAGTGGTAAATGTTGTACCAAAATGATAAGTTCTGCTTTGTTTTTCTAATAAAACCAACTTATTTGAATAACTATGAAGTATTTGTGCGATGAAAGGGTGTAGTTGAGCTAAATAAGCGTTCCGTCTCTATCCTGTTTACATCTTTCCTTGCAACCTTAGCCCTTTTCTTCTGTTCATAGGAAAATCAGGTACCTTCACTTCGGTAAAGTAGAACAGAGCTGTGCTCAGGCCACCTGATCTCAAGAAGCGGGCTGCATTCATGATGGGATATAAACAATGGTTTTAAGGCCCAGGACTGGCCTTTTGTCAATGTTTATGGAAGTTAGTAGTATATATTTTGCATAGTTTAAAGGGGGAACTTTATAAGTGCACTTCAATAACAAGCTCATGTCTGTGAGCGAGAGAGGAGAGGAAATGGTAAGAAAACGTTTTCATTTAACCATGGAGGCTGTTTATAGATGGTAGGGGAAGTATGTCCAGACATGTTTTCATACTGACAAGGCGCAAGTAAAATCTGACTATACAGTATTAGCTTAGTCTCTGCCAGCTGCTGTCATTACAGGTATCTTCGTATGCACTGTGGTGTACTGGTCCCTTGCTTTAGTCCTTCTGCTGGCCATCTGCAGGGGCCCAGAAGGGATCATCATCTCCTCCATCCCTTGGTTCATAGCATGTGAATTGCATATTACAATTCTGGTTTTGTGTTGGTGGCTTTTTTTTTTTTTCTCTTCACGAGTACGTGTGTGACATGATTCACTCCCTAGTATACTCTGTGTTTTATGTTCAAGAAATGTCTTGCCATTTCAGGAATTTGCAGCCTTGAAGCTGTTTGTCTCTATCCTTCTTGATTCCTTGGCATTATAGTTGTGACTTTTGACCTTTTTACCTGTGACCTTAAGTTGGGTAATATTTTGTGTTTTCTGTGGGATGGTATGCAGAATTGAGGTCTGGTTTGGTAGCGTTCTTAGAAGACTTGTCTGTTGTTGGAAGCTGGCTTCTTCGGTCAGGGTAGTCTTTAAACTTTACCTCAGTCAGGAGGTGGTGTTGATAAAGCTGGTGATAAGGTATTGTTTTGCAGGGAATAACAGTTTATCAGGCTTAGCTGAAGTAGAAGCTAATGTGGGAATTCCTTTTCCTTGCAACTTACCGATTAGGTGTCCCAAAGATGCATCCAGAATATCTTTATTTCAGTTTAGTGTAATGGAATTACAGGTACAGTCCTAACTTCTTTGGTCAGCAAAGGCTTGCAAAGAGATGGCTTAGAGGACAGCTCTTTATTCTTGAATCATAGCCACATTCTACTGGTGTTTGTAAGAATTGGGCATAATAGGCTACAGTAAACTTAGGATAGCGCTGTGGGGTGACAAAAAAGCAAGTTACCTGTCTGTTTTTAAGCTCTGAAATAGTTTCCTGAAGTAGTCACCTAAATTGCTTTTATCAGAATGTTAATCTAGTGATTAGACTACCTGAAAGATGGGAAGATCTCTTGTCACCACTTCATACTCCCAGTGCGCAAAGCTACAAGCAGTAGAATCTCACAGACAAAGGGGGGAACTTGAAAAAAGGAAAATCGGATAGCGAGAAAGCATAACACTAGCACGGGTCTAGGGCACATGTAGGTAAGTTGCAGATCTTATACCAATGAGAGTTCAAGTGACAGGATTTTAACTTGCTGGAGTCTGTTGGAGATGGGGAGAACAGGTATTAAGATATTAATTTCTAAGAAAAATAGAGTAAGTCACGAAGGATATTATTACAGGAGTAAGGATTTTTTTCATTTTTTTTAACAGGCAGCTTTATTGAAGAGCAAGATGAAGATGGGGCCAGAAACATGACTATTTAGCTCAAAATGAGTCCCTTGTTAAAAAAGCAGAGAGAAATGAATGTTTTTCTTGTACCTAGTCCCAGTTCTAAAGGTAGCCACATGCAAGATTTAGGTATAGCTGAGCCGGTCCTGTTATTATGTCTCATCGAAGTATTTGCTCAGTAGGTGGAGTTTGTGAAACAAAGTCCACTATAGAGCTGGTGGCCAAGTGGACTAATAAAGAGTACCGTTGCACCCAAGCGAAGTCAGGATTTTTAGGGTATGTAGAAGCGGTTGGTTAAACCAGCTTCTTAAAGCATGTGGTATTGCTACAAAGGTTCCCTCTGAAGGCATGATTTCCCACCCACCCTGCTTTCCTAATCAGCTAAACTTAAAACGTAGGTGCAGTTACACTACGATTCAGGTACAGATTCCAAAACTGCTCTCTTGGGTGGTGGTGGTGAGGCTTAAATGATGAGCTGACTTGGGAAGGCTGAGGTTTGCATCTGGTGGTGAAAGATAATATGGAAAGGTAAAAGACAAAGGCATAAAACGTTTGTTACTTTTTGTAACTTCAGGGAGAAGTCAAGCGGGGAGAATTAGATAAAGGAAAACAATGGGAGTAGATGGGAAGGAAACATTTCACAGTGCGATTTTGAGTATTTTTCTTCTCCACAGTGTTACTGCCAAAATTCCCTCTGTTCTAGCTACATTTCTACCTTTTTTTATAACCTAGATATCAGCTGGATCAACATAAAATTTAAATAGACCCACTTGAAATAATATTTTTATGTGGTGCTAGAGGACTTCAGATTAATTGTTTGACGATAAAGCAAACAGATTCTGTTAAATGTGTGTCCAAGGCCTTTAGTGTGTGAGCACCTGTTTACGGTGCTTGAGAATAGAGAGTCTCCTGCAATCCAGTTTATTATTAACCCAGTCTTGGTTTCTGTACAGTTGGAATAATTGTATGTACTCAGCTTATAAAAGCTCATGTATTCTACTGTTCAAATATTTGCACAATTGGTATTTTTCTAACAGTTTCTTAAACTAAGCTTTTGGAGGAATGTAATCCTTGGCCACCTTCAGAAATAGGAGCTGCTATGTTATTTTTGGTACGTGTTAAAGATGTATTTAATTTATTGTATTATGTAATTAATTTATATTAACAATATAGTACTATAGTACAGTAGAAGGTCCTATAAAGGTGGGTTATGTTTACATGTAAAACTGCAATGACCTCTTTACATGACCTTTGTTATAGGCGATGTAATAAGCCACTGTCCTTGAACAGGTTCTTAAGATCATAATTTTAGTTTTTTCCCTCTTTAAAGAAAAATGATAGTCCCCATCATTTCCTCTCTAAATTTCATCTTACTACTCTGGCAACTTTGGACAAGTGAATATATTTGGCTTCAGTTCTACACAATAATTTAGTGTTCCTTATTGTCTAAAGTATGATTCTTATACGTGCCTGTGTGTGCGTTACCTCCCTCCCACCCTTTCACTCCCACCCGAAAACAGTTAATCTACCCATGCGGTTTATTTGCACAGTTCCTTATCCTCATTGAAACCAGTGTCTATAAAGGTCCTTCTGGGTCAATAGATCCAGCCCCCCTCAGAGCAAGCAGTCTGTAAAGTAATCAAGCTCTACTCCCACAGCCTTTGAAGATCGGTTAAGCCTGCTGCAAGCCAGAACTGCCAACACATCCCAGCTTTTTCAGGTCAGAATAAAACAATCCTCAAGGAGAAAAAGGCCCTTCAAAAATGCCTTGTCAGTGCTTTGTCTCTGACACGTTGTTCAGTTTTTTGTTTGGGTCCAGAACTGCCAACACATCCCAGCTTTTTCAGGTCAGAATAAAACAATCCTCAAGGAGAAAAAGGCCCTTCAAAAATGCCTTGTCAGTGCTTTGTCTCTGACACGTTGTTCAGTTTTTTTTGTTTGGGTTTTTTTGGTTTTTTTGGCTTGTTTTTTTTTTTTTATTTTAATGTTTGAGTTCTAGCCCAACCAGAAATGTTTATTCTAACTGTACTGCTGTGTAAGAAACAAGATTTAGTAAAATAGATGAGCTTCAGGTGCTGTAGAAATCAACAGCTAGCCTGCCATTACCATGCATCCCCAGACAGATAGGCTGCTTAAACCCGGAGCTGCATAAGGCAGTTTGCTTGCTTTGTTGCCTGCAGACGTTGGAGGTTGTTTCGTGTCCTGTGTGTGCCTTCGGTGAGACTTGTTTTATTCTAAGATTTGTCAAATCTCCAGGATTTTGATGTTTCATCCAACTAAGTTGTTGAGACTTACTTATTTCTTATGTACTGATTTGCTGGCTTAATTGTTTCAGGCTTTGCTTGTTTCAAAAGGATGTATTAAAGATCAGTGTGGAAGGGACCGGAAAAAAATAGGATCTATACTGTTCATGTCAGTATCTTGCGAGATGATTTCATTCAGTGTTCTAGTGGTTACACCTGCATTTGGGAGCAAAAATCAACTATCTTCCCCTGAAACTGAACTCTGAAAGTGCCTTACAGCATGTAAATTAGTTTGACAACCAGCCAGAGATGTCAACTTTTCCACTCTCTCCTGTTGTTCTAGGTAGAGCTACCAAGTGAAATTGCCATTTTGCAGAATGTGTAGACTTAACTTTAAAGTTGGGGTTGCTCTGTGTTAAATACAGAAAACAGCTAACGGATAAACTCCATACTTCTATAGTTTTGACTGTGAATGCTTCCAACTTGCAGATCTCTAGTAATTATCAGCACTTTGGATGGACGCATTGCTGCACTGGATCCAGAAAACAGTGGGAGAAAACAGTGGGATCTGGATGTGGGATCGGGTTCTCTTGTGTCATCCAGTCTCAGTAAACCAGAGGTAAGGCTTAATCTCTTTCCTGACCAAATCTTTAAAAACAGAATATTCTGTAACAAAATGAATGCAGCTTTCTCCATATTTGACAGATGTTAAATAATGCAGCAAACTTAGTATGGATAAAGTTTTATAGCTATTGTCAAACTTTTTTTTTTTTTGTAGTGCTTACATCATGTTGCCCTTTCAAACTAGAGTGTGTCAGCATTTTAGTCTTGCGATTGACGTATGTGGTAACTATCAAACCGGATGATGTAACTGAGTTTGGGAATTGTATGCAATTGCTGATTGAAAACAAGTTACTTGTAATTTGAAGCAAATGAAAGGATCATCTGCTTTGTATTACTAGAGTATGTTATGGCAAGTACTGGCTTTTTTTTAAACCCCCTCATGAAAAGCAGAAGTCCTTGTGACTTAATAAATGGACAAAGGATTGAGTTTTTTTTCTGCTAGATAAGCGGGCTGCCTATGAGATAGAATGTGTTAGCAATAAAATAGAGCGCTGAAGGTCACCCTGAAGTACTGAGTGGTAAAGGGTTGCATCACTTGCTGATGAATTGTAAGAAGGAAATCGAAAGAGTTAAGTTTCTTGTTTGGTGCTATTTCCACCACCAGTTTGAATGAACTTAGGCTAGACATTAGAAGGAAGTTTTTTTGCCTTTTTTTTTTTTCTGCACTCAAGAAGTGAGATCTGTGAGTCATTCTCTCCTAGAATAAGGGAGAATAAATATACCAACTAAGAGGTAGTTTGTGGTGATGACAAAGTGCACGGTCCTTCACTATCATGGATGGTTGGATTTGATGACCAGTCCTATATCATGCTTTTGCATGATGAGCATCAGAGAATGAAAGTTGAATTTCGGGGTATTCAGATTGTACAAGCTTCTTGCTTTGTGGTTCTTTGCCGCTGTCTAATTTACATGACCTCTCTTTCAACATAAAGAAGTCTAAGGAAAGATTTGGCCTGTTGCTGTGGTAGCGTAAGTATGAGAGCTAGTAATAAGTATCTTGGATTGCAGAAGTAATGTGAATCTCAACTCACATTCCTTTGTTTCTGAGAGAGAATTTTATTTACGGATGTAACTTTTTGAGTCTTGTTCAGATGTATTTTTGTGTTTAAGAAAAAAACACTGTGGGGAAAGAAGAACTTTTCTTAAAAATATGTTCTAGAACAGAATTTAAAAGAATATGAAAACTAGAAAGAGCTCTGTAAAGAGGAAGGTGCCAGTTATAAACAGTGGTCCTTCACAAATGTTTTCAATACTAGCTACTTAAAATGCTGTTGTTACCTGTTCCTGCAAAGTTTCTAATGACCACTGTGGAAATACAGTAACAACCAATTATAAAACACAATTTGAAATATGTGCAAATATAAACTTCATTTTTCAGTACAAATTAAGACATGAGCCCAGGTTTTTAAAGATTTCAAGAATGCAGACATTTAATACTATAGTGGTTTCTCAAATCTAGATATTTGTTGCTCAACTGATCTGCCCAGAGTTTTGATCTTTTTCCAGCGTAGTATGACTGTAAAAACTAAAGGTTGGTGCTTAGACAACAAAAATTGTAGTTCGTCCATGCAATATTTAATTTTCTTTTGTGGCTACAGGTTAGTAGGTTTTGGGAGTCATAAAAATACACTTTTAAAGAGCGTTTGTTATCCATATAGGAAGTTTTCAGATGGGCTTTCAAATTGTTGCATTTCTACAACTGTGGCCAAAGACACTGATGGATTTTGGCAGTGAAGATGCAGAGCCTACGAAAGAACTAATTTTGGAAGTAAAACTTCATTCTGGCCTTTTAGAAGCCGTTAAGCGTTATGAATATAGGCCTTTTTAGACTTACTGTCATGTCAACAAATGCTGTTAAGCTAAGACAGAATTTAGCAAGAAACAAAAGTGATACATGCTCCAAATAAGTTACACTTAAACATTTAAATGTTTAAATGTTTAATCTGCTGTCAGTGCCAGATGAAAGACTTCGTGCAGTGAATCTAGACACTACTTGAGTGAATAATTTGCCTCATTAAAGTTGTTGGCATAATTCTGGTTTGGGTCAAAACATTAAATTCATTGAAGTCTCAGAGTCTGTTATCTCCCCTCTCTACAGTATTTCCTCTCTGATTTGGGCATGTGGCATGTTGAGCTTTACTCTCCCTAACTATTGAGGCGGCTTCTTCTTCTTCCAACATTTTAGAGGTAAAAAAGGTCTCTGTGCTTACAACCACGATACTATCTTCATCGTAAAGTAGTATCATCATGTAAGCTGTTAACCTACATCTTCTTGCAAGAAATGTCAGATGAGAAACACTTTTTGTGTTTACACTTACAGTGTTGAAGACTTGTGTTCTTTCAGAGTGAGGGAAGTGTGTGCTGCAGTGTCTTAATTGTTTTGATGAGGGATTTTTTTTAACTATCTTGGGTGAGAATGCAATGAACTGTAGTTCCCAGTGCAAAAGCATCAATTTAGTTTCCAAGTGCCTTTTAAGAAAAGACATTAGATCTTCAAACTTTGTGTTTAATAGAACAGTAGCTCTATTACTTCCTTTGCCTAACTGTAAAATGTCAACTTGGCTGTCTGGAGCTCATGTGTTAATTAGGAAAGTGAGGTAGTAAAATTTCAAATGTTCCAGCAGCTCTGTCAAACACTTCAGATCTTGAAACTACTGCTTAAGACACTGACAAGTGAGATGTTCATCATTTGTCATGTGAACAGATCAATTAGAAAGGAAAGGCTGCTGAACTACTAATTGTGTGTCTGGGTAACTAAACCGGTAAAATTCATTCCTTGGCTCTAAGCTTCAACATAAACAATCACGGTCAGGGTGCCAATGCTGTGAAAAGGTATGACTGCATTTCAGTCTTGTGCACAAGAATTAAAAAAAAATTGTTTCCCTACCCATTGTGTTAAAATTAAAATCCCTTCTTTATAAAAGCTGTATGTTTACAACTCGATTTCTTGTGACTTGCACATAAAAATTAAAATCCCTTCTTTATAAAAGCTGTATGTGTACAACTCCAAGATTTCTTGTGACTTGCACATAAAGAGATTGCTTGTTGAAGTTCAGGGTAAGATCACTGAATCTCAACTTTTAGAAAAGGGAGCTTACTTTTAATGAAAATGCTTTAATTTATGTTTTCAAATTTAGCTTTGTAATGAATGCAGGAGGGACAGGATGCCATCCAGAGAGACCTGGACAAGCTCAAGAAGTGGGCCCGTGTGAACCTCATGAGGTTCAACAAGGCCAAGTGCAAGATTCCGCATATGGGTTAGGGCAACCCCCAGTATCAATACAGGCTGAGGGATGAAGGGATTGAGAGCAGCCCTGCCGAGGGGGACTGGGGGGTACTGGGGTGTGAAA
>NW_009259791.1:230725-239999 GCF_000687185.1 Egretta garzetta | reverse complement strand
TGATTCTGCCCCTCTACTCTGCTCTGGTGAGACCCCCCCCTGCAGTGCTGCATCCAGCTCTGGGGTCCTCGGCACAAGAAGGACATGGACCTGTTGGAGCGGGGCCAGAGGAGGCCACAAAAATGATCCGAGGGCTGGAGCACCTCTTCTGTGAGGACAGGCTGAGAGAGTTGGGGTTGTTCAGAAGAGAAGGCTGCAGGGAGACCTGATTGCGGCCTTTCAGTACTTAAAGGGGGCTTAGGAATAGGACAAGGGGTAATGGTTTTAAACTAAAAGAGGGTAGATTCAGACTAGATATAAGGAAGAATTTTTTTATGATGAGGGTGGTGAAATGCTGGCACAGGTTGTTCAGAGAGGTGGTAGATGCTCCATCCCTGGAAACCTTCAAAGTCAGGTTGGACAGGGCTCTGAGCAACCTGATCTGGTTGGAGATGTCCCTGCTCCTTGCAAGGGGGTTGGACTGGATGGCCTTTAAAGGTCCCTTCCAACCCAAACCATTCTATGATTCTGTGAATACGTTGTCTGTACTTAGAAGAGAATACTTTTGGGAGAATCAGTCTGTTAAAATAATGATGCTTAATCCTAGTGAAAATAGAGAACTGCCTCTCAAGCAGTGGAAATGGTTCATAGCACATCATTATGAGACTGTTGTTTAGGGCGACGTGTCCTCTTACCTGCAAAGCTTTATACTAAATTACTTAATGGGCTTCTGTCTTTCTTTTATGAAGATCTATGATATGAAAGAAACTCAAGTGTGAACTTGCCTGTACGTTAAAATGACTGGCCAGTAGTGACTAGCATGACTGATGGGACTGGGGGGGGCTGAAGAAGAGATGCAGACAGAAAAAAGCCTACTAGGGGATGGATAAACAGTGGAGATAGTCCTGTGAAAAAGCTGGTAACTGAGTTTGAGAAAGGGGAAAATAAGTGGGATACTTGATGGTGATGATGTGAGAATAACAGCTTTAAAATACATTTGCTGCTGTGACACGAGTTTTCTTTGCACTGTTCGGAAGGCTGTGGGGAGTTCAGCCTGATGGGGCAGCTCCAGTCGTGGTAGTTTCAGTGCTCTGAGCAGAGGCTGCACTGGGATGTACTTGACAAAAGTAACTGCGTTGGCTCATGATTTGCCTGTTACAGACTAATCCCTGAGTAAGCATCTTATTTTCTTATTTGAGAGATTGGAGATCATGGGACAAAATGAGTTTCAGTCCACAAGGCTGACATTTATAGCAGTCAACATCCTAATCCCTCTAAAGGTTCTCAGCATCTTTGAATTGCATTGTATATATATTAAACTCTTCCTATTTTTTTCTTGTGATAGCCACATAAAATAAACTTTTCTACAAACTTAGATATCTGTGTGATCTTTTTTGGGGCATAAGTGGCATATATTTGTGGACTAGGCCACTACTACTTTTTTTTTTCCTCCAGAGAAAAGAATTTTTATACTGAAGTCAGCTGAAAACTAACTGCATGGTAGGCAAAGCAAACCCATAGAGATCTTTAGCAGATTGCTCCTTTTTTGCCCTTTAGAGAGGACAGACTGATGCTTAGAGCAGTGAGTTGAGAGAGGATTTTGAAATCTCCAAAGCCTCCCCTAGTGACAAGATTTAATGTACAGTATGAATGCATCTTCTTTCTTTTTTTAGTTCCCTGTATCAGCATCATAAAAATTCTCAAATTCTCAATGCTTTGATTCCCCAAGAGAAACACTAAATAGTGCTGTGAAGTGTCCAGGCACCTGGGAATCCTTTTAAGGTACTGACTGCCTGCACTTCCCTGCGCATCGGGTAAGGTAACCTCTGTACCCGGTCAGGCCAGAGGAGAGCCAAAAGCTGTCCAGGGTTGCTTTGAGAACGTGGGGAGAAATTCAGCATGTCTCATCCTTGGGCCTCTTACACTTCGGTGCAGAAGAAATTGCAAAACCCACACTGAAGTGGGTCAGGGCAAGACAAGAGGTCAGAACACCCCCCAGAGGTTAGGGATGGGTAAATAATTTAACCATCTCTTTGAAAGAGAGATCTTGAGCCATCAGTTTTAGGAAAGTCACACCTACCACTCTAGGGCACCCCTGCAGCAGCATTTTATTAGCCCAAATAAAAATGAGGGTTTTGGTTGGACCGTGGCTTTCTACTTCGGTTGTTTTTCAGTGAAGTCACTGCCTGTAAATATCCTCTGAGGAAAAGCTGAGATGTTTGTTTTGGACATGGGTGGGGAATACTTAAGACTGTCAGTCAGATTTGTTTGAGTACTTTCACTCTAAAGGTTATTATACCAGCTGTTGAATACACTGCTGAATATTATGGATTTCTATTAAACATATATAAATCTGTTCTGGCTCTGCTAACAGTCACTGGACAAAACAAAAAAGATTGATTTCAAACTACAAAAACATTCTGAGCAAATGGCTTTCTCTCTGGCTTTCTGTTTAAAAATGAATAGGTCTGTCTAGCTCACTAGTGTTAATCTTAACTTTTGATGTATTTGTGCATCTTAAAACATCTGGTATGGGACGCATCAGCTACAGAAGCAATCCTTCCTGCTTAGCACTGGGAAGAGTCTTTGTGCACCAAACTGGCTGCTTGCAGGAGCAAATGCTGTGCAGTGGGGTCAGACTTCCATATACAGAGGATAACAAGTTCCTTCTCTTAAGGTTTGAGTGTGTGAAAAAACTTCCTAAAGCAAAGTTTTACTCAAGGAAGTGAAGAATAAAATTTTAAAAATTTCTATTAATGCTGTGAAATTACTTTCCAGCTGTAATATGTTGTGAACAGATGTAAAGCCCCAGATTGCCACCTCTGTTCAAACAGGCAGAGTGTAAATCAATGGACTTGTCACTGAGGTGACCAATCTGGGGAAAATCCGTTTCCTTGCAAGTAAGGTGGTATAATTTTAGTTGTCTGGAAGAACGTTCTAGTAGAGTTCCTTGTGTCCTGTAGCTGATCCTTATTATTGTGTGCTACTGAGATGGGTGTAGAACCACTGGATGCTTTGATAGCTGGAGGTGTCATTCTGGCAGAGGAAGACTGGGGCATTATCCAGTTCTCCATCGTGCAGGTTTTCTGTAATAGAAATGGAATTAAAGTGTACTAAACAAAATACAAGGTGTGGGGATTGATTGCAACAATTTTGTTGAAGGTTGGAGGTGACCAGTTTAAAACTTAAAATACCATGTGCTAAGAGGTTCTGTGACAGGTTATCAGCTGCCATCTCGATTCCTCTGCAGGGGAAGGAAATGTGATCCTGCGCTGCCTGCGGGTAGACAGAGAGATATTAGTGTCTTAAATGGTCCTGGAAAAGCTCATAATGAATAAGAAGTGAGTGTACAGAATTGTACTTCAAAGGAAGATAAATTCTAATTGCAATTGAGGCAGAGAAGGCTTATTAGGGCTATCAAGGGGAGTGGAGCCTGTGTTCTGCAAGAAGAGAATAGATGTGACTGCTCTTTAACTACATAGATGTATTATGATCTCTGATGACACAAGCACTTCTTTTCATTTCTGTTGCTGGAAACGTGCATGGTGTGTGTGGCTGTAAAGAGGTGACAGGCTTGGGAAACTAGCTGGGGCGATCCATAGATTTCTGAGTGTAGATCTTTGCTGCTTTCTTGGTGAAACAAAACACTAATAATTTACTATTCTCCTGAAAATAAATACCTGATGATGTTTAGTGGACAAAAGAATCATTGGCAAAAGACTAATTGTTTTGAGATATTCGCATAGCTAGAAGTTGTGCTTTTCTAGGAAACGCAACCAAACTTTTTGATGTGAAGCGCTAAACCTGCGGAGAAGGGGAAATGCTGTCAGACGCCCGAGCTGCGTTAGTGCTTTGTATGATGCAGCATTATGATTTTTGTCAGGGGGACAAGTAGGGCTGTTGCTTAGACAAGTGGTCTTGTGTATTTATCAAAACTGCACATCCTCAAAGACAGTCGTCCTAGTTCAATGTCATGTTCGATTAAAAAACCAAAAGACTTCCTATCGCTGCAGCTTGGTGGCTTTCTTGCTGACACTTGGTGTAGTTAGCACTGACAAAGTGCTGACACGTGTCCTCTAACTCACAGTGTAAGGATGCTGGGGGGGGGAGATGACAACTTCCGTTATCAAACTCGTGGGAAGCTACAGACCGAGGTCTTGTGGTCTGCATGATATCGGAGTGCTCAACCCCAGTCCTCACAAGTGATGCTCTGCCTTGAACAAAGGCAGGAAAGCTGCTCAAGTCACTCTGGGCTAATGTTTATGACCAACTTTCATCTGTCACGTGCACAGACATGGTCAAAATTGCTGCAAATCTTGGAAAGGACGTTTATTACCAGCTTGCTGCTCTGTTGTTTAGCTTGTAGCTTGTGATTTAATTACATACGGTACACTGCATGTTTTGTATTGGCTCTTAAGCAGTTCCAGTGTTTACAGATATTAAAATGGCTCAACTCTAATGATGCCTAGGCAAGTACCTGTTTCAGTACAGGGAGTGGATAACTTAGCCATTTGGAGCTCAGCTGACCAAAACACAACAAAGTGATTTACTCTGCCCTAAACCCTTTTTGAACTTTCAGTCTGTATCTTTATCTGCAAAAGTGCCTGTTTCAAGCGCTAAGCATTTTAGACAGTTTAACAAATCATTCCTCGAGCAGCACAGCCGCTGACATCTCATTTATGAATTTCTTCTGGACTTTGTCCTCCATGTGCAGGTAACTATTAGTCTTTCTGTCAGAGTCACTGTATGTTTCATGTTTTCTACTTTCTTTGCATCCTTGAAAGAGGAGACTGTGTGTTTGCCATGTCCTTATCTAAAAAAGCACCCTGTTGAGGCAGGGCCAGAGGAAGAAACACACAAAGCCTGGGAGAGACCAGCTTAAATCCTGGACCCCCAAAGTGACAAAGGCTTCTGCTACTGCTTGTTCTCCCCATCTCCGAAGAGAAGCCTCTTGCTTAGCTCGCAGGTGGTGCTGTAGGAGCCCAGGTAGAGTGCAAGAGAGCATTGGTGGTGGTCGAGTTAAAATATCATCTTAAAGCGTCCCAATGCTGGAACAGTGCCAATTTTGACATGGTGGCTAATGAGCTTCTGTAGAGGCAAGGTTCTGGGTAACTTTCATTTTCTTCACTCATCTTCTCCCTTAGGTGCTGTGAGTTTTAGGGAGCTCGGTGATGGGCTCAGTAGCAGTAGCTCTGGTTTGTTTCGGGAAGGACTGCTCTAAGTTCCAGAAGGCGGTTGCAGTCTCTTCTTATTAATAAAATTTGCCACATTAAAGAGGGGGATGGAATAATGTCAAAATAAAGTCTTTCTAAAAGCACTGTGAGGTTTTTTTCTTATTATTAAGGAGAACAGTTTTTAAAAGTCTGTTACCATGGCAGCAGAGCAGGCTGGCATCTCTGTAGTCAAAACCCCAAGTCTTGTTTGACTATGATTAAAGTAACGGTGGTATTTTAGTTTGCTAGTCTTCAGAAGAAGGGTCTGTTTGATTGCACAGCAAACAGTATTGGAGACCTGATCTCTTTAAGCTGCAGAGGTCTAGTTAACACACTGTGGTTCCTCCATTGCCCTGCATGGCTGCTCAAGGGAGGGCAGAGTAGGACTAATTCTTTAATTGCAAGCTCAAGGTGAGCAAGATACTGTGCCCCTGATGCTGGAGAGTGTAGTTCTCAAGCTAATGAGCTGCTGTTGTCTGTTGCTATTTGCAGTGTTTGTATAAAAGACAGTTTTGTCGGGACCCTGGTAGCTTACACCTGATCAGATTTTAAGATCTGAAGAGTTCCGACCAACCTGAACAAGGGACATCTCGAGACCTTGCCCTGTGTGTGTGTGTAGCTATCTCACCTGAAAAATCTGTAAACATTTATAGTAGGGATACCTGTATTACTGTATGCCTATGATTTTTTTTTCTTTTTTTTTTTTTAAATGTGGAACATACAATGATGGCTTTTTCTTCCCCAGATTTGTTTGTGCAAACTCTTGTTTCCGCCCTTTGGAGTGAAGCTGCCACATGTGTCTTTTAATATGTTGCCTGGAATAATTCTAAAGGGGTTTAAAAGACATAGTTCTCACTGAGAAGTAGCTTTCTTAAAAACATGCCTGGTGTTGGCTTTGATCCTGTTTGTTACAGTGATCCTATTGTAGAGATAATCATAGAGGAAAAAAAATTGGTACCCTTATCATTTCAGATCATATAGATTAGTCTTAGTTAATTAGTAACTGGAACAAAGCTCTCGCAGTTTAGTGTAAGAGTAAGGTTTGAAAACCACAAGCTGAAGTGTTAGAAAAACATAGAGACATAACACTTCCTATTCTAAGGAAAATATTTTACCTGTGCTTAGTTATTTCTTTGGAGTTATTGGAAAGTCCAGCCCATCTGAAAATAATAATTTTGACTGTTTTGGCACCAGACTTCTCAGATGTGTCTGCACGTGAGCAGGCTTGATTTTTGCTTCGTATGATAAAGTGTGTTAGGCATGGGAAATGAATGTCACACTTACTGTTAAACAGCTCATGGAATGCCATAAACCAGCAGCTTTCTTGCACTGATCAACCTGCCTTGTGGAACCTCGCGTGTGGTGCCCTCCTTTCCAGTAAAGAGTCTAGACAGCAAATTCCCTGGTAGCGTATGCCATTTCGGATCGTTATGCCTTTTTGCTTTTTTGTGAAGGCTTTTTAGAAACTGCATTACCTCACCCGTCGGCCTGGAGATTGAGCAGCCAGCGCCGCTGATAGGGCTGCGGCACCCTGCGCTGAGCCAATGGAGAACTTCAGCTTCAAACTCTTCACGAGCAAAAGAGCAGCGTCTCATTTAGGGCTCGACAGTTAATGTGGGGGGGGTGTGGGGGGGGTTTAAGTGTTACTTCTGAAAGACAAGCCACTTAACAATTATGTGCCATATTGCTGACCAGTGAAGCTGAACAAATAGCTATTTACATTGACAGATCAGAGGAATGTGTAAGTGCATCGTGGTAACCTACATTTTCTGTGCCAAGAGATTTGCAGCTGACTGCCTGGGTGACTCACTCCTTGGATTAGGAGATGAGGTAATGCTTTTGAGATACAGGGTGATGTCATTCCTTTACCTGAGCTGCATGCCGATGCTAGTTGCTAGTACTTTCAAGGAAAGTCCCTTTGCTGCTTCTGATGTACCAGAGAATGAGCTGCATAACTCAGAGAGGAGTTGTTATTATTAACGTCCTTCTAAAGCCTCTGGCTAAACTGCTCATTTAAGAGATGTCAACACAAGTGCCCAGAAATGCCTTTTGTTGCGTGTGTGTGTCTGCGCACCTGCGAGTACACACATTTGCATACCTGCCCCCTTCTTCAAATACAGCTATTTTAGTAAAAGTGGACCTTTGTGGTAATCGGGTGCAGTCACTTGTCAGCGCCATGTCATGTAATCCTGTTTATACATAGATTCATCTTAAAAGATGGTGATTTTTTTTTTTTTTTTCCCCCTCTGTTGTGTTTCTGTTGTGAAATCCCACATTTGTGCTGGTTGGTAACCGAAACGCCTAGCTTGCGCTTATGGCCAGTTTAGCCCCATCTGCTCGTACTCTGGCATTGTCCTTCAGTGCAATAGCTCTTTCTGCTGCCTGTGCTCCCTTTCCTGATGTGTTCACCGACAGCAGTTGCGCCTTTCTTTCCCAATGTCACACATGACGTGCTGCTCCCGTAGGCGCCTTCAAGGTTGGGAGCACAGGCAGGTGATCAGCAGAGCTGACCGAAACGGTCTCGTCTGTCCTCCGCAGCTTGTGGGGACCGAGGTTCTAACAGAAGAGCAGGCAGTGCCCCACTGTCGGGAAATTTTTGAAGGCGTATGAGCCATGACCTGATTTGACCCTTATCTTGGGAGTATACGGCTGTGTGTTGCTGAGTACGCTTCATGCGAGTTGGGAATTTGAGTGTTTGGTTCCCAGAAATGGCTAACGTTTTGCCTGTGGTTTGCTAGTGGAGAATTTCCTACTCAGGCCCTGGAGCAAAAGCTTCAGGACAAGGGAAATGCTTAAGGTGACATGTCCTACGCTGTCCCCAGAGCTCGCAGAGTTACCCACCAAGATCCTCCCTTGCTGGGCAGTGATTCCTGGGCCGTTTGCACCACTGCCTCCTCTCTTCACAAACTGATGGGATCTCCAAGGGTCTGCAGCCCTTGGAGCACGCGGCATTACACAGCCACTGCTGTTGTGCCTTCCAGCAAGTGTATCTGAAAGTCTGAGCTTGCAAGTGGCTGTCCAGCTGCCGCTTGCACGTGTCTAGTTTGACCACGCTATTTCAGTTTAGCTGACTGATGGCCAGTAGAATTTCTTCAGGATCCAACTTGAAGTCAGTTGATGGCTGGGTTTGCTGGGCTTTCGCTCTGTGTGCTGTAACAGTGGTACAGGAGCTGGTCTGGCTTTTGTATATTTGGAAAGCTGCTTATAAAAAGAACCTTTGCTGTTCATTTTTATTCATATATGGAATATCTCATATTGCTTGAGGTGAGCATGGGCCTCCAAACTATTTGCAGGTATCTGGACCACGTGCAGGAAGAAACCTTACAGAGGACTTAGTGCAAAGTAACAGTTGCACAGGCTAAAAGTTCTCATAAATATTATTACGCATTTCTGAAAGAATATATTGGACAATGTTTTATGGTATTACTCTTCTGCATTGAATGTTTTAACTAGATACTCCAACACGGTTACATCTGCAACTTTGGCACTGGCATCTTTTGTTTTTAAAAAGGTATTTTCCAAAATTGGCATGCCTTTGTTTCTCAAGATCACAAGGCTGATCTTGAATATGAATACTTATGTAAACCTTATTTGTTTGCTTTATTTTTCCACTGATCACGTGGTTTCTACAAATGACCCCTCCCCACACAAATTTTTGCTTTTTTGTTGGTTTATTTCTGTAAGCACATGTATAGAGCCACATGTGTGTATTTTTCCTCCCCAGTGGTAGGCCATAATGCAACGTTTTTTGTGCATCGCAGATCTCATGCAATGTCTCTTCCAGGATGCTTGGCCTTTTTTGCCATAAGGTAAATATCAGGGAGGGGGAAAAAACATAGTTCATTTTGCTTTGTAAAGAACTTCACAGCTACTCTCAGGGGTTTATTTTTATCATCTCTTACACAATTACACATTGTGCTCCTGAGAGGAGTTTTTATTTTGTCAGTCATCATGAGGCTTTTCAAAGCCAGAAAGCATCGGTGTTGGATCCTTTAGAGATCTTAAATATAGTCACCAGCATTGTCAGGTAACTCACCTAAATTTTCTCTTTGAATGAGGTGTCTTAAACAGTGTAAGAAGAG
>NW_009259791.1:187943-230706 GCF_000687185.1 Egretta garzetta | reverse complement strand
CCTCCTTGTTTAGGTGAATCCCAACTTTGCTTAATGCTGTTTGCTCCTCTGTGACCCAGTTAGAGGAATAACAAGTCTCATGTTAGAGAGAATTTTAATCATGCAGAAGATGTGGTTTCAGATCATCACAGTGGTTCCAGAAATAATGACCAGAAACCTTCTGGATCTTTTGTATGGCTTTGTAGTACACATCTGTGCCTTGGACTCTGAGCAGGCATATTTTGTTTGAAGTGACTAATACACATGTACCAGAAGTAGTCCTTAAATCCTAATGTGTAAAGTATCTGAATTTAATGTAATTATGTTGTAGGATACTGCCCAAATGGACAGAGGTTCTGAAAAAGCATTAAAATCTTCCATTTAATCCATATCCTCAAAAGCTAAGATTATGTGGATTACAGCTTCTCACTGTTCTTGATGGGCACAGCCACTGTGGCTCCACAGTATTAGTTATGGTCTATCATGCTGATAATGAGTTTCTTAATAAGTCCCTTAGTACTCATTGACAATGACTCATACTTCCGAACTAGGATCTCCTTGAAAATATCAGTGTAATGGATGAAATGCTGTATCCTGGTGAAGACTTTTTTTTTTCTTTTTTACTTGTTGCGTGTTTAAGAAAAAGCCAGGCAAGTTTTAAAGGAATGGTATACTTAAACATAAGAAATTCTGGGGAGGAGAAGTTAGATTTAAGTGTCTGGAAAGGCAAAGGTGAAATGTGAGCTCTGATATCCATGATAATTGCTCTCTCTTGCTTTACAGGAGGATAGATATTCTGGGAGTAGTCATTAACTGTATAAGAGTTCACATACAGCCTTCACAAATAATCTGCAAAACTTGCACTTTAGCCAGTGACTGTCTCTTCAAGAATGCTTCTCCCCATATCGTATTTTCTGCAGTTTGGGTGAATACTAACATGTCAACTGGTTGAGCTTTAAAATGTTCTGCTTAAAGTGGAAGAAGTGTCACACACTGAACTGGATTTTAACTAAGAATAATGAAATAATGGATTTGATTTGAATGCTTGAAAGTTTTTTGTCTTCAGTATAACTTTGAAAGATAAGACTCCAGAATACAAAACCATACAATAGGACACTGGAATATGATACACTGTACTTGCTTATACAGCATTTGTGTTCCCATTTGTGATCGGTGTGTTTAGATAAAATTGTGGTTAAAGGGTGGCTAACCTTCAGTTCAACTGTTCTAGGTATTTGGAAATAAGATGATAATCCCTTCCTTGGATGGGGACCTTTTCCAGTGGGACCGGGATCGAGAGAGCATGGAAGCAGTACCTTTCACAGTTGAATCTCTTCTCGAGTCATCCTACAAATTCGGCGAGGACGTTGTATTAGTTGGGGGAAAGTCCTTGACGACCTACGGGCTGAGCTCATACTCAGGGAAGGTAAGAGCCTGAAAAGTTGCCTTGTGCATCTGTGTTTGGAGCGCTGTCTTGCAAATGGGTTGTTCTTGAGATTCAAACTGCAGTACAGCTGAAGTATACAACTGCACGGCACAAAAGAGCAGAATCTGAGCTTCCCAAGCAACTAATGCAGCGGGCTGGAGTCAGGCTAACAGCTGGTGCAGTGAGGTGGTGTGGCTGTCTGAGCCCCTGACTGCAGTCTCCTCCTGCCTGTCAGCTCCTGCAGCATCCCCTGTGCTGGCTTTAACACTTGCTAAGCTGATTCAATTTGCTAACCCAACAGAAAACTGTTCACTTTTTATTGGATTAGTTTTGTGCTGGGTTAGCTGTAGCCAGTTCAGCAAGGGCTCGGGGATTGCCAGAGCCAGTACAAGGGAAGGGACAGGCATTTTGTGACCACTGGGGGGGGGGGGGGGGCAGGGGGGGAAGAGGGATGACCCCTTTCTACCGAGCTGGGAGAGAAGTTCAGCTTTATTGTATAGCTCTGCTTGAAGTAGACTTTGCTGTTCAGCTTACTGCATACCAAGAAGGCTTTAAGTGACACACTTTTTTCACAACTAGTTCCAGATTTTTCACACCTAATGAGGGGTAGATGGTTGAAAACAAGAAAAATGTTAAATATATGCAAAAGCTTAAGACTTGTAGTCAGTTAGTTTACTATCTCTTAGAAGTTCTCCTTGCACTTTGAAGTCATATGCAAAAGTTCAGTTGAAAAGTACTTGCTATCTGACTGGTTCAGAAGGTATTTTTCTTCTGAAATACGTTGGTTAGAAGTTGTATATTTTGAAAAAACACAGAAGGAAAAAAAGCTGGAAAAAGCACAGCAATTAATTGCATTATTTGGAGTCCTAGAATTTACATCCCTCTCTGCCTCCTTTATGTCAGATGTCATTAAAATGCTTGTAGATACTTTGTGTAGTGAAGAACAGACATTTCATAAATCAGAAACGTGGGTGCATTTTAAAACAAGTTAAAAAATGGATTCAGTTTAAAAATTTTAAACTTCCAATGTTTGTTTTCCACAAAATCAGTTTTTTCATTTTGACCATGCATTTTAGCATAGAACACTTCTGTGACATGTAGAGTGATCACAAGTGATAAAGAGCATAGACCCAAGACAAGAGTTCATGAAATCACTTTGATTTCCTCATTGATAGCAGAGGGCACTGTGCATCAACAGACTGCTCCTCCCCCAGTGTTCAGGAAGTGGAAATTTCGGTTTTTGCTTTGATTCCTGGCTTATGCTCACAGCAGCAAAGGTACCTCATACAGGAAATAGTGCCTGACTCTTCCTCGTTAAGAGTTTGGGCAGTCTGTTGTCTTTGGCAGTATGATGTTGATTCAGACTTCTGAAAGCGTGTTCAACTCCCTTTTCAAAACACAATTGCCCATATAATCCAAATTCTATTTGAGATTGGGACTGTTGCAAAGTCTGTGTGACTGAAGGTTAAATAAGGTCTTTTTTCCCCTTTAATACCTGACAAGGCAAAGGGGGAAGGCTCTGTGCTATTTTATATAAATCAATAGTACTTTGTTTGAAGCTAATAGAGTTATGCTGAGACAAATATAGTACAAAAGCAGAAATATGCTGTGGGTCTTGTAGGAATGTTCTTTCAATGTCCACAGAAGTAGTGGGAAAAGAGAGCGCTAAGATTTCTTTCTGTTAGAAGTAGAAATACATGCAAAATGTAGTCAAAATAGCCCAAACTGTAGACTTCTTAGAATCTTTTGATAATTCTCTTCTGAAAAGCCCTTATCTCTTAAACCAGGCTTTTCAACATCCCTCAAGTCGACCATCTAAAAATCACAGAACCCCAAATCGCTTGTGAGCCAGAAAATGTGTTGTCAGGATTGTTAGCTTTGAATATGGCTGTTGATTACACTTGTTTGTCTTGAAGTTCTTCACAACTTCGAAGCATGTGCGAGTCTCTTGCCTTGTCCCTTAGGTGAAGTACATCTGCTCGGCTATGGGCTGTCGTCGGTGGGATGACGATGAAACGGAACAGGAAGAGACGCTCCTATTACACCGAACCCAGAAAACAGTCCGTGCTGTTGGACCACGCAGTGGCAATGAAAAGTAAGTGTAAGAGTTGTTCAGAAACAATCCGATAGAGATAAGTTCTTAATACATAATGTTTTAAGGATTTGACCTTCTTTTTACTCTTCGTTAGACTAGGAATTGCACAAGGGAGTTTAGATTAACCAAAGGCATGCACCACACTGTTGGCTCGGATGGAACCCTGTCCTGGTTTCGGCTGGGATAGAGTTAGTTTTCTTCACAGTAGCTAGCATAGTGCTGTGTTTTGGATTTAGTACTACAAGAATGTTGATAACACACTGATGTTTTCAGCTGTTGCCAAGTAGTGCTCAGACTACTCAAGGACTTTTTGAGCTTCTCCTGCTCGGCCAGGTGCATAACGAGCTGGGAGGGAGCACAGCTAGGACAGCTAACCCAAACTGACCAAAGAGCTATTCCATACCATAGAATGTCATGCTCGGGGGGGTCAGTTGTTTGGTCGGTCGCGGGCAGAGTGATCGCAGCTCAGGCTGAACGATCACAGCTCGGGGGGAGTGATCGCTGCTCGGGACGGGCTGGGCATCGGTCAGCAGGTGGTGAGCAATTGCATTGTGCATCACTCGTTTCATATATTCTGTATATTCTCTTACCATTATTATTATCACTATTGTTATTCTTCTCTCTTATTAAACTGTCTCTATCTCAACCCACGGGTCTTACTTTTTTTTCTTTTCTCCGATTCTCTCCCCCATCCCACAGAGGGAGGAGGGGAGTGAGCAAGCAGCTGCGTGGTGCTGAGTTGCCAGCCGGGTTAAATCGCGACAAACCCCTTTGCTCTTCAGTGCTTTTGAAAAATGTCTTCAACTTCCATTTTATAGATAATTGGACAGAAAAGAGATCTGCACACATTTATTCCCTCTAAATCAAATAAAAATTACTTTCCTTGTCCTTGCCTACCTCAAAAGAGTTTGTCACTGCTCTGCTGTGCAAGCCAAATGTCACTAATGTTTGTTCCAACTGTTGATTTTTGTGTAAAAGGAAACAGTTTAAAAGTCTTCTTATGACCTACTGATTCACTTCTAAGTTCTTTACCTACTGGTGATAACTGTCACAGCTTTTATTTTTTTATACTTGATGTCTTTAGCTTTCATTTTAAGCTAGTGTTGTAAAATGCCTTCAGTCTTATTTTTTAAAAGTCCCATTCTTAAATCTACTTTGTTCATTTCATAATGAGGTAGTCGGTTCCTTACAAGCTCTGGAAAACTGGTTCAGTCTGAGTTTCCTAATGCTGTCACATCGAATTTTTAATACATCAAGATTTCGATAAAAATACAGACATGTATTCTACTAAAAAAAAAACCAACCCAAACACCACTTCATAAAATACAGGTTTAAAAGGCTGGTAGCCATTCACAGATACACAATAACTGCCTAACAACTTAGCAGAGAACTAGTCATTCCCTGTTCCCCTGCTCCCTCTTCTGTTTGCAGCAGGATTTGACAGGTTATGCATCTATAGTGTATCAGAGAACCTAATTAGAACTCCAGTAGATTAGCAGATCAGATGTCTGAAAAGAAAAATCTTGGCTTCTGTGGTTCTTGGAGACTGACATTGGCAGGGATAGGTCTGTCATGAAAACATGCTTTTTCCTTTGTACACATATTTCAAAAACGTATTATGACATCTTGTGCACCAGAATCCTCCTGTCTTTGTAGTCAGAATCAGGTGCTTTCCTGGGGACACGGTATGGCTGCTATGGAGTTTACAGGATAGATCTGGGGTTTTAATCCAGAGAAACAAAAACTTCCATTTAAATCAAATGAATATATAAAATATGCCAAACTTTTACCATAAGGGTGGAAGCCTCCTTTTTCTACCAAAAGGGTAAGAAGTCTCCTTTAAGGAGAGACAGTTTGGGCTCCTGGTGGTTGCCAGACTGGTCCTAAGAAACTTCAGGTGCCCAAACATACTATTCAAGAAATATTTTCCCGCTTCTTGCTGTTGAAGACACAAACTTGCCATCCTTCCCCATTTGTATCTTCTCTATAGCATGGGTTATATTGTGGAAAAAAGAATAGAATTATTCTTTCCCTTTCTGAAAATAACTTTCAGTTTCTGCCCTACCTTGTTGGATTGCAAAAATTAACAAGCTTTTGGCTGTGCAAGACAGGTCTGTGTTCCTTATGCAGTTGTCTTTTTTCAGTGTTAACCTATGGGACATGAGCGGTCCTGGTTTTATGAAGTACCCGTCAAAGAGATCCTGTGTGAGGTGGTGTGTGGGATAAAAAAAACATTGCCCCTCCCTCATTTTGAAAAACCTTACATTTCAAATTACATCCACTTTATCAACGAAGAGAAATAAGTCTTGTGTAGAATGGTGCTTCATAAATGCTTTATACTTGTTGCTTTCTTCAGCTACATAACGTTTTCCTGCTAAACAGACCCAGTGGTGCTCCTTGGTGATTTTAGTTGCCCTCTCCATATACTTAACCTTTAATGCCATTGATCCTACTACCAGCTTCTTTTCTTAACTCCCCCATCATGTTGGACAAGATTTCTCAGCTTGTTTGGTTTGTTTTCTGGATTAGCGCTCCCCCTTCTGGTCTAGTTGTGTTCATCTGACAATCTGGAAGTTAAGTGTGAAATACGGGCCAAATATAGGTAATTCAGTTGAAGAATCTTCTGGACAGAGGATTTGGGACTTCCTTGGAATATATAAGTTGTTTCTACAAAGTTATTCTCTTTTTTCTTCAAGGTGGAATTTCAGCGTTGGTCACTTTGAGCTGCGCTATGTCCCAGATATTGAAACTAGAGCGGGATATATAGAGAGCAATTTTAAATCAAATATGAATAAAGAAGAGACAAAAATTATTTCGGATGTGGATGAGCAGGAAGCTATGATGAAAGATACAGTGATAAAGGTCTCAGTAGCTGACTGGAAGGTGATGGCTTTTAACAAACGAGGAGGACAGCTGGAATGGGAATACCAGGTAGGGGAAAAGACAAACTATGAAATGTTACAAAAGCAGAAGTTCTGCAGCATCATAGATGATGCCTTTCATCTTGGGTTTCAGGTGCTGTCTTTGTAGAGGAGCACACATCTGCTTTTTATTTTTTTAACTGAAGTTCTGACTTTGAGCTGCTACATCAGTTACAAAAACTAAAACAAGGAGTTTAAGCACATTGTTTAGCATTATTGTTCTATTTAGTTAATACAACATTAATTTACCGGTTGCCTTTCTCTTCTTCAGTTTTGCACTCCCATTGCTTCCGCATGGCTGGTTAAGGATGGCAAAGTAATTCCAATCAGTCTGTTTGATGACACAAGTTACACTGCGAACAACGAAGTATTGGAGGATGAAGAAGATCTTGTGGAAGCTGCCAGAGGGGCCACAGAATCCAGTGTCTATTTGGGTGAGACACTGACTGCAGCATTTTCTGTAGTAAATGTTATTCTTTCCTCTGAGGTTGTAGTAAAGCAGATCTTTCTATACTGGTAGATTACAGTTGAGAGGAGCTGTAATGTATCCAGCACAATGAAGGCTGTTGAGTTTAACCCACATTGCTTTATAAAAAATCGAGGCTTCGGTAACATCTATATCCCAGAAAGGGACCTTGGCTTGATTTAAAGACTTTCAAAAGGTAGAGACATGTTCTCATCTCTTCCTAGTCTGCTCTGACCATCTTTGCTGTTGTCATTCAAAGGCAGAGTTCTGTGTACCCGTGTTAGAAATTCTGGCAATTACAGAAGGTACAGTATACCTTCGGCTAGGGCAGAATTAATATCTATGACTGTTCAGCCTAAACAGTAATCGTTAAAAGATTGGTGTTGGGTTTTTTTTTTTCCCTTTTCAACCCAAAAACATTTCAAAACTATAAATATTTTCCATTTCGATTCTGAAATGTTCACCAGAGATGGTTGAAAGTCTTGAAACTTTTAAAGATAGGGTTATAGCTAAGAAGGCAGTCTTATTGCTCGGTAAGCAGTATCTCTCTCCAGCCTGCTAATTTGTCACATTCATTTTTTCCTCTACACTGATTACAGTAATGTACCATGAAGAAATTTCAGTTAAGATTTTATGTGACTAAGTTTTCATCCAGCTGTCAGAATTCATTTGATGTGGTTTGTGACATTTTGAAATAGAGTGGCCCCAGGTCCTTCTTCCTCTCAGCTGTCTTGTCTGTCTTGGGGAGGAAAATGTACTTGGGTTTCCTAAGACTTTGTTTGCCTTAAACTTTTTCTATCAGTGTTTACACCTTGTAGCTTTCCTGTTAGTGGTTACACAGATAAGGAATAATGCTAGGAAGAAGCCAGATTGTTCCAGCCTTCCTGGTAATGGCTGTTGAGGAGTAATCTGTCCCAGCATTAACAAGGGTAGGAAGTTTGAAAGAAGTCTTACCTATGCAAAGTCCAAGCTGCTTTATAGCTCTTAAAAATTGCTGGCACTTCTCTGCAGCCTCAGGTAGCCAGCAGTGAAATTGAGATGTCCTGATCGCTTGCTTTGCTAGTATAAAGGGAACATATTACTTGAATTCATCCAGCCTCGTAATGAGAGTCAGTATCTCAGATTCTCAGAACATAAAGAAATATTTTCAAAAATGTTGTTAACCATGTATTTTAACTGGACAATTTTATGCTGGGGCTGAAGAGAACTAAATCTTAAGACTAATAAGCTCTACGATTTATTACTCAGGTATGTACAGGGGCCAGCTTTATCTTCAGTCATCAGTGAGAATTTCTGAGAAATTCCCAACCAACCCAAAGGCTCTGGAATCCAGGAACGATAACGCAATTATTCCTCTTCCCAAAATCAAATGGAAACCTTTAATCCGTAAGTAACAATTCCGAGTTTCATTTACTGCCCTAGCTCTGAGAAGACAGGACATATTTCTCATTTCCAATATGTATCAAACTCGTCTAATATTTCCAGGTGTAAACCAGTTCAGGAACTGTGCTTTATTGTTTATTTTTTTCTAATTAAATGTTCAATGTCTGCTTTATTTTACTGTGGGTTTTTACAGGGTCTTTTTCAATAATGAAATGTTGGTCTTCTAAATCAAATTTTTCTGCAAAAAGAGAAAGTTTTTTGCACTGATGTGAACATGAGCAAATTAACTTGTCCAAAACTAGTATTTTGGCAGGTGGGGAGAGGTGTTAACTAACAGTTACCTTAATGCAAGGAACATTAAGAAGGGTATTTTACTTTCGGTTCTCATGGTCTGGTCCAACAGACATTTTCTAAGATTATGCAATTGGAGTCCTCATGAAATTCATACAAGAAGAGAATTTTTAAAACATTTCAGCTCAGAAAATTGTCTTTTCTATGCTTAGATTCTCCGTCCAGGACTCCAGTGTTGGTGGGGTCTGATGAGTTCGATAAGTGTTTGAGCAATGACAAGTATTCTCATGAAGAGTACAGTAACGGAGCCCTTTCAGTTCTGCAGTATCCGTATGGTAGGTGGAAGTCCTAAATCTTGAAGGGTTTCAAATAGCCAGGTTTATCCATTTATTATTTGTGAAATTCAATAATTGCCCAGTTGTTTCATCTTAAATATCTTTTGGTTTGTTTTTTTTTAACCATGAACCAGAAAGTTATTGCCCTAACTAGGGTTTCCAGATTGTGGTGTGTGTACAATTAGTGCTACACAAAGCACTTTAGAGTGCCAGAAATTGATACTGCGGAGGTATTGTGTTCTGCCATTGCCACTATAGTAAAGCTGAGTGGAAAAAGCCTGTGAATTACTTTTTTTCAGAATTTGCTAACTGTGCTAGAGACTCAGCCTGGCAGTATAAAGTTTTCCATGTGGAAGATACTCTGGTTTAAAGCTGTCAGTGGTCAGGCCTTCTGAGGTGGCAAGCTTGGTTTGGAGACCTAGTCGCCATGGAGCCCACAACCTCAAACTGAATTTGCTTTTGCTCCATTTAAAATCATAGGGCATGCAAACAAAAATATTCTGTGTGTTGAGGAAATCTATTAATGAAAAGACAAAATTGTTTTGTAGTTACCTACATGTAAATGTATTCCCTATTTGTACGTTTTATACACAGATAATGGTTATTACTTACCCTACTACAAGAGAGAGAGAAATAAACGTAGCACCCAGATCACTGTTAGATTTTTTGATGACACGAATTACAAGAACATTCGCAAAAAAGATCCTGTTCTGCTGCTTCACTGGTGGAAAGAAATTGTTGGCACCATTATATTTTGCATTGTGGCCACAACTTTTATTGTACGCAAACTTTTCCATCCCCATCCTTACAGCAGAGTAAGTATTTTTTCTTTCTGAATCCTAAATACAGAAGGTATTATTCTAGCCTTTTCTCTCGGTTTTGAGTCTGCAATAAGTAGCATTCATAAGTTAATAACTAATGAGATAACAAAATCAAAAGCCTAAATTTATTGTTTAATCTGTCTGTGAATGCTGTCAGCTGCTATGCTTAACTGCCTCAGCAAGCAGATTGGACTGCTTCAGCCTATCTGATATTTACACTGAAATTATTTAATGCTGTATCTAGGGCTACAGACTGGTCTCAAGGAGTTGAATTTTTTTTATTTGTGTTTTTTTGTTCTTGTTAGCTGCGGAAGGAATCTGAAACACAGTGTCAGACTGATAGTAAATATGAGCCCACTTGTGGGGAAGTTAAAGACACCAGCTGGAATGACGTCAAGAACTCTGGATACGTGTCAAGGTGAGCTCAGTTCAACACAACATGTACTGGGTTTCTAGTCAGTGTGACAACTAACACTATCTGGAGAAAAGAGTAGGTGTTTACTTGTTCTTATGTGTCCTAGTCCTGTGACTTCGCAGGATCATAGAATCATAGAATGTTTTGGGTTGGAAGGGACCCCCAGAGGTCATCTAGTCCAACCCCCCTGCAGTGAGCAGGGACACCACTAACCAGATCAGGTTGCTCAGAGCCCCCCCCACCCTGGCCTTGAATGCTTCCAGGGATGGGGCCTCCACCACCTCTCTGGGCAACCTGTTCCAGGGTTTCACCACCCTCATTGTAAAGAATTTCTTCCTTATATCCAGTCTAAACCTACCCTGGTTTAGTTTAAAACCATTACCCCTTGTCCTGTCACTGCTGGCCCTACTGAAAAGATTGTCCCCATCTTTCCTATAGGCCCCCTTTATTGAAAGTCTGTAATCAGGTCTCCCTGCAGCCTTCTCTTCTCCAAGCTGAACAAGCCCAACTCCCTCATCCTGTCCTCATAGGAGAGGTGCTCCAGCCCTCGGATCATTTTTGTGGCCCTCCTCTGGACCCGCTCCAACACTTCCATGTCCTTCTTGTGTTGAGGGCTCCAGAGCTGGACGCAGTACTCTAGGTGAGGCCTCACCAGAGCAGAGTAGAGGGGCAGAATCCCCTCCCTCGACCTGCTGGCCACGCTTCTCCTGATGCGAGTACGGTTGGCCTTCTGGGCTGCCAGCGCACATTGCTGGCTCATGTCCAGCTTTTCATCCACCAGCACCTCCAAGTCCCTCTTGGCAGGGCTGCTCTCGATCCTTTCTTCCCCCAGCCTGTACTGATACTGGGGGTTACCCCGAGCCAGGTGCAGGACCTTGCACTTGGCTTTGTTGAACCTCAATCGGCAACTGACACAAAGAGCCCTGTCCCGCCATTACCGATGCTTAGACTAATCATAACTGCAGTCTTCCAATCCCAGAGAGTCTACAGAAATACCTGTGATCAGGAATGCTGCTCTCGTATTTCCTGTTGATATGTGAAATGGAAGATTGATTCTCAAAGGTCTTAATCAGTGTTTACTCCCTCTGATTCTCTATTTATGGATTAAAGCAGAGAAGGGCAATTGCAGGTGGAAACAGATGATGTTTTGTATACTCTGCAGAATAAGCAGACTATATTTGGGATAAGCCTTTGTTGCTGTTATGAAGGCATAGGTTAAGACAGAAGGGGATATAGGGGCATGTCGTGACATCCTGGAGAAAATGTGACCATTTCCTGTACATTGTACCTCACTGAAAATAAGAAGTGGAGTCTTTAAAATGAGGAAGAACAAGAAAGGTAGTGAGATTTAAGAACAGTGATGTTTCGGAAGGGATGCTTAGAAGGACTAGTTGCAGAAACAGTTGTTTGGGGTGGGGTTAAAGGCAAATAATAATTTAGAAAATACTTAGCTGTCACCACCTACTTTAGGTATAGATACTTAAGCTGCACAGTCATGGCCCATGATCCAGTAAGCACACAACCTGATATTCTGAAGAGCTGCTTCAGTTTGTCATGTGCATGCATAATGGATCTTGCTGGGTTGTGATAGACACTGAAATAAATGCATAACCAGCAACTGTCCATTTCATAAATAGGTAACCATCTGATTGCCTCAGTGGGTGAGAAGGAAAAAATAGACAAGAAATGCTTCAAGTCATTCAGCATGTTTTGCCTGTACAGAAATATTTCATTCTTAGTCATAAATTACTTTATTTTTATAGCTACTAATGCATTCTCCTCTATCCTCCCTCCATGCCCTTCGCTTTCTGTCCCTTCCTCACACCCCTCTCCTGCTAGATATCTGACAGATTTTGAACCGATTCAGTGTCTGGGTCGTGGAGGTTTTGGAGTAGTTTTTGAAGCCAGAAATAAAGTGGACGACTGCAACTATGCTATCAAAAGGATCCGTTTACCTAACAGGTAATGAATGAATTTGTTGAGCTATGGAAGAGGTAATGAATGAATGGTGGGATCCCATCCTACACTGAACCATCTGTTCCCGAACTGATTTCCCACATACTACATTAGGATGAATGGCATACTTTTTAATGGGGGGGCTGACTTAGTTTTGGCATCGAGAGTTTGGCATATGTAATCACAGCAGAATGGTGACCTGCTTGGCTAAAATACTTGCATAGCAGGACCCTTGTGAGGATACTGCGGCTACAGGGGAACTCCTTTGATTTCCATGATGAATAGAGCCTTTGATAACAGGACCAGTTATTTGTAGTGCTGTTAATTTGCTTCTCTCCTTCCTCTCCTTACCTTTCCTACTCCACCTTCTTTTTATTTTCTCTCTTCCCTCACCAGCTTTTCTGACTCCATTTGTCCATTTGTTTCATTTTCTGGTCCCACAACCCCTACCTTTTCTTTCAGTCATAGGTGGTCAAGCCATGCTGCTGAATTACCGTACACAGAGCTTGCAGCACTTCCTTTTAGTGGGAGATGGGAGACACTGCTTCTGGAAATCTCAAGTTAGAACAGCAACAGGCAGGCCAGTAGAGGGAGGGGGTAAAGCTATGAAATCTAGAATTACTATTTTTTTAATGTGTTAAATAAGCGTGACTCTTTAAGATTAAAGGTTTTGTTCAGAAATTTAAGGTAGCCTGAATTCTTCTTTTCCAAGTGTATTCAAACCCATTAAATACAACCATCTGACTTAATTTGATCTGGTTATGGTCTTATGAAGAGAGATTATTTGCTTCAATAAGATAGCAGGCTACCTGCTTTCCTGTCCATAGAACGGAGAGAGTCTTTATGCAGTCTCCTTATATTATGCCAGTTAAAAAAGAAATACTAAGGTATTGCTGTCTGTCTTCTTTTGTGTCAGTGTCTTCTACATCCCTGTAGAATATTGCTGTTTAGTGGTCTTTTTTCTATCCTTGTAAACAGTTGAGAGCAAGATGAACTTTTTCTTCTCAGTTTTGCTGCCTGTAGTTATTTGAAAAAGGATGACTAAATGCGTAGCTGTTATGAGCACATACTGCTCCTCCACACTTCTAACCTAAAGGAGTTACTCTGGGGGATTTAAGACATATCTATCTTTTGAAGACCAATACTACTGGCCTGGTTTATACTGGGCTATCTTTGGTTAAATTCTTTGCAGAAATTTCCGTGCTATGTTGTTGCTTTATGTGACCGTGTCTCTGTTTTTGTTCTCCTCATCCCAAATCCTAGGGAGCTGGCTCGTGAAAAGGTGATGCGGGAAGTCAAGGCATTAGCTAAACTTGAGCATCCAGGTATCGTTCGGTATTTCAACGCATGGCTGGAAGCTCCACCTGAGAGATGGCAGGAAAAGATGGATGAGCAGTGGTTAAAAGACGAAAGGTAACTTGTGGGGTTTTTTTAAGTTTAATTTGAGGTTATACACCAACAGAACTGGAGAACTGGTAGATGATCCAGGAAGATGGAGAGACTATAGGAAAGAAATGGTTATTAACTTAGCCTGTCAACTTTTCATTTGAACAAGGTACAAACATATCAGACTTGTGCATAGCGTCTCTTGATTTTTTTGGGTCCTCTGTTGTGTTAAGGTGGCTCTTTCAGCTTATGAAACATCTTGTAGTTATTAATTTAAGTTCTGTAATTGAATCTTTGGGTGGTTGGAAGGTTCGAGCATTGCAATTGTGATTTGATTTTAAACTTTGGCATCTCTGTCCGCTTCGTTCCTTTCCACTGCTTCCCTCCTCTTTGTGTTGTTTTGGTTTAGATGGATCTGATTCAGTACTCCAGTGGTTCGATGAATTTATTTCAGCATAAGTCTGTGAGGGATAATCAGTGGTGATTTATGAAGCTTGGTAGAAGTAGGTTAAAAATGGAAAATGTAGATAAAGGAGTTAGACGATGTTAAGAGAAAGGAAAAAGTGGGTGTATGTTAGCATTTAATGAATGGGGCCTAATACAAGACTATTTAGTGGTCTCATAATAACATCTTAACATGCCTAACAATTTTTAGAATATAGGGACCTTTATATTTCAGGCAACACATTAACATTTCACAGCTGTAATTCTTCCAAGGCACTTGAAATAGTCATTGCAATGCGTGTTCTAAAGGATTGAATTTTTTCAAGCTGAAGACGACTCTGATTGCACACTGGGGATCCAGGCAGTAGAGCTTGCTAAATTTTCCTTTATCAACACTCTTGTCTCAATGAGAAAACGTTATCCTCGCTAAGAAAAACAGATGCTAAATCCTGGTTATTAGTGATTCCCACACTTGGGTATTTATTTACCATTATGGTATGACACAGTTCTCAGAGGTAGCAGTTGTTAAAACCTGTTTTGAAAATGCATTTCTAACAGAATGAAGTTCAGTAGCACTGATTTCTCGATTTTTGTTTTTCTAGCACTGACTGGCCACTCAGTTCTCCCAGTCCGATGGATGTCCCATCATTTAAGATCAGAACAGAGCCGTTTTCTACAAAGGAGCACATTGAAATTATTGCCACTTCATCAGAGAGGGTTGGGTCCGTGGGAATACCCTGTGGTCAGTCAGATTCATCCAGAAGCCTGTTTTCTCCTCTGGAATTTTCTGCCACGGACAACAGGGACTTAGACCAGTTAGAAGATCCACTATTGAACCTTCAGGACAGTGTCCTTACAGGCTGTGATGTAGAAGACAGTACTATCAACAATAACGAGCTGGGTCACTCCTTGGAAATGTGTTCTTCAGCTGTTCCTGTTGTACACCTGAGGGAAGGGACCTCCTCTTCTATTGTGTTTGAGGATTCTGGTTGTGGAAATGCTTCTAGTAAGGAAGATAAAATTGATGTTTCACGTGATGAAAGTCTTTCTGAGGATAAAGCAAAAAGTACAAAGGAATCCGATATCAAGAAATCTGCTTCAGGAAGTCCCCTCTCTGTTTCTCCACCAAGGCCAACAAGTTTAAGCCTGGACCTTTCCAAAAATATTACAGAAAAAGTCAAGCCCACTTCTCCAAAAGTGTATCTTTACATCCAGATGCAGCTCTGCCGGAAGGAGAACCTTAAAGACTGGATGAGCAGAAGATGCATGATAGAGGAGAGGGAAAGGACAGAGTGTCTGCAGATATTTCTGCAGATTGCTGAAGCGGTTGACTTTCTGCATAGCAAAGGATTGATGCACAGGGATCTCAAGGTTTGTATTCATAGGTTACTGTAGGAAATGCCTTGGTGTTTTGTTTTTTTTACTTATTGGCATGATCATCACCAAATGCCTGAACTTCTCAAATTCTGGTTGTAACTGGTTATCTCACTGGCTGTGTCCTATAGGCAAATATTTTCTGGTTTAGTGTTGTGAGATTATCTTTGGAGCTATCATAACTTGGCGTAGCTGTTCCTGAAGTATCATACAAAAGTCTCTGGTGCTGTGAAATTCCTGAAACGCATGGACTGGCTCAAATGGCATCACGGGGTAGCTGTCTCTCCACTGTGTTACGAACTTAAGCATCAGCAACTCCAGATTTGACTGCTCCTAATACAGCAATGCCAGGCTGTTTAGCTCAGTGTCAAGTTCTGCTTTAAATTGATGGATCGTGAGGGTGTGGGTACAGGTAAAATTTTTTTGTGTGTGGGAGTAATATGGCATTGGAGACAAATCCAACAAATAGTTGCATGGGTGTTGCAAAAGCTGAGTTAACGTCTGTACAATAATCTGGACGTGCAGTGCTCCAGGAAATAAACATTAATCATTTGTTATTGCAATTAAAGTCTCTTCTTACAGCAAGACTTCTTGTACCTGGCACAGATCAGCTGCATTTGTTTTATGGCATTTTTAATGCAGGTTCTTTATACAGGGTTGTTCATTGCTGAGCCATGTGGCAAAGAAAGCTCTTTTGGATCCTCTTCTACCATTTCAAGTGAAGCAGATAACTGACAATGTTAGGTTTATGATTGGACTCGATGATCTTAAAGCTAAATGATTCTCTGATTCTAGTTCTGGTATTTTCCTTCTCCTTTCTATTGCGATACTGCCTAGGAGCCGCAATGTTACTCCTGGTTAGAGAAAGTAAAAACTAAGTATTGCTGTCCTGGAGTTGAATTCTGAGCCAATGCTGACTACCATAACGCAGCTTCCTGAAGGATTCATAATCTTTTAATGTCTGATAACATCCAGACAGTAACGACTGGGAAGGGTGGTTTTTACCTCTGGCATTTAATGTAACTGAAGTCAGGAGTCGCTTTTTGTACCTTTTTTCATTTTGCTTCTGATCCTACTTCACTACCTAATCTGGGTGGAACTTTTAGCACTGGAAGTGTTGGTATGTGTTATCAAACACCAAAATTTAATTAACAAGCCCAGCTGAAGTTAGTCTTCTGAGAAGTGGATTGCTTTTGCCAAGTGGTGGAGAGGCTGTTCCTGTTTCTCTGCTTATTTGAGGAGGCATTAATACCTACCTCAGTGGAGTAAGTACTGAAATGATTATAACCATTGTTGTAGCTGCTCAGATGGTAATCATTTGGTATCAGTAGGAACAAAAAAAAAAAAGCCATCTCGGATGTGGCAGTAAAAGGGGATTCAAATTCAGTTTACTGTAGGAAATGCCTTGGTGTTTTGTTTTTTTTACTTATTGGCATGATCATCACCAAATGCCTGAACTTCTCAAATTCTGGTTGTAACTGGTTATCTCACTGGCTGTGTCCTATAGGCAAATATTTTCTGGTTTAGTGTTGTGAGATTATCTTTGGAGCTATCATAACTTGGCGTAGCTGTTCCTGAAGTATCATACAAAAGTCTCTGGTGCTGTGAAATTCCTGAAACGCATGGACTGGCTCAAATGGCATCACGGGGTAGCTGTCTCTCCACTGTGTTACGAACTTAAGCATCAGCAACTCCAGATTTGACTGCTCCTAATACAGCAATGCCAGGCTGTTTAGCTCAGTGTCAAGTTCTGCTTTAAATTGATGGATCGTGAGGGTGTGGGTACAGGTAAAATTTTTTTGTGTGTGGGAGTAATATGGCATTGGAGACAAATCCAACAAATAGTTGCATGGGTGTTGCAAAAGCTGAGTTAACGTCTGTACAATAATCTGGACGTGCAGTGCTCCAGGAAATAAACATTAATCATTTGTTATTGCAATTAAAGTCTCTTCTTACAGCAAGACTTCTTGTACCTGGCACAGATCAGCTGCATTTGTTTTATGGCATTTTTAATGCAGGTTCTTTATACAGGGTTGTTCATTGCTGAGCCATGTGGCAAAGAAAGCTCTTTTGGATCCTCTTCTACCATTTCAAGTGAAGCAGATAACTGACAATGTTAGGTTTATGATTGGACTCGATGATCTTAAAGCTAAATGATTCTCTGATTCTAGTTCTGGTATTTTCCTTCTCCTTTCTATTGCGATACTGCCTAGGAGCCGCAATGTTACTCCTGGTTAGAGAAAGTAAAAACTAAGTATTGCTGTCCTGGAGTTGAATTCTGAGCCAATGCTGACTACCATAACGCAGCTTCCTGAAGGATTCATAATCTTTTAATGTCTGATAACATCCAGACAGTAACGACTGGGAAGGGTGGTTTTTACCTCTGGCATTTAATGTAACTGAAGTCAGGAGTCGCTTTTTGTACCTTTTTTCATTTTGCTTCTGATCCTACTTCACTACCTAATCTGGGTGGAACTTTTAGCACTGGAAGTGTTGGTATGTGTTATCAAACACCAAAATTTAATTAACAAGCCCAGCTGAAGTTAGTCTTCTGAGAAGTGGATTGCTTTTGCCAAGTGGTGGAGAGGCTGTTCCTGTTTCTCTGCTTATTTGAGGAGGCATTAATACCTACCTCAGTGGAGTAAGTACTGAAATGATTATAACCATTGTTGTAGCTGCTCAGATGGTAATCATTTGGTATCAGTAGGAACAAAAAAAAAAAAGCCATCTCGGATGTGGCAGTATAAAAGGGGATTCAAATTCAGTAACACTGAAAGGATATGTTGAAGTTAGAAAAACTGATGAACCCATCCAAGTATTTTATTTCCCCATCAGCATTAAGCAATTACCTTGAACCAGTTATCTGAAAAATCTTTAGTGCTTGAGAAACTGGCCAGAAAAGTAATTAAATCCCTTTACTAATATGTTGCTAGACATGTTAATTAATAATCTTTCTCAACAATATTGTCAGTTGTAACTCTCTGCAGTATTTATGGACATCACTGTTCAGTAAAGCTTATGTAGAACTAAAAGCTGTATTAATCGGCGGTTGCGTAGCATTTTGTTGGAACATCTTAAAAGTTCAATGTTGGCAGCAGTTTGAAGAAAAGGTTTTATTTTGTGTACTTGGTATAAACAACTTGGAAAAGCTCTCCCTGAATGAACAACTTCCCATGCATGCGTAGAGGTCATTCTTGGATCCTGGAAGTTTATTTGTCCATTGGCTGTTCATTTGGTCAAAACAACAGCCAGTGTATTTAATTTTTTTCTATAGTTTTCAGAAGCTCCTTGGGACAGACCTCACCTAACTTTGTAATTTGTCCAGGAGATTGGTCATGCAACCCTAAGTTCGTGCCAGCACTAATAAGCAAATAACCTGCAAAGCTCTTTTGTCTTCGCTAGAGACAGAGCTGGCTGATAGCACAGGCCAGTTCTTGCTCACATTGGCACCCAGAAAAACTCATTGACCTGTGTGAAAATAAATTTGTATGCATGCATATTGAAAGATTCAAGATGTTTAAAATATTTAAATTAACAGTGCGCATTGAGATGCATTGATTGGGCTCCTACTAATCAGAGATACCGTAATGACAAGATGACAGGAATTTAGGTAGGCAACGAACAGGTCACAGTTCGAAATCTTTTGAAGCAAATGAAGTACATTAACAGAAGTCTGTCTGTCAAGTGAATTACTGTTATCCCCAGCATAAGCTGTCGGTCATGCTTGACAGCTCAAAAGAAATTCTGAGTTTCACAGAACTGCAAGAACAGTCTTAGATGCATTTTGCAGCATTAATTGAATTAAACAGTAGTCTTCCAGATGCCTGAGTAGCTTATTCATATCTGTGAAAAAATGGGAATTCTTCCGATTGAAGAATCTGGAGAGAAATTTCTTTGTGCGGGTGGCAAGATAACTAAACTAGAGGGTGTTTGTATTCTTCTGATTGAAATCAAAATTGTGTGCATCTGTCTTAGACTTCCTCTTTCCAAATGTGGCCTGATATCTTTATTTTTACTGGCAGTTTGAGGTAGCAGATAGTCCATTCTCCTTAAATTGTAAAAACGATATGCCAGCCCATTCAGAGACAATCTGTTTTCAGCCAGAAAAGTACAAGAAATAAAACTTTCTGTTAAAAAGAGTTTTGTTCCATGAAGCAAGGCAGATCTTGTTGACTTCTTGTGTGTGGGTTGGAAGAGGAGGGCCGCAGAGATTAAGGCAATGGGATACAAATCCCTAACAGAGATGTTTGTGCCTTGAACGTTGAAATTCTGATATAAAGTTTTTTGACAACGTGGCTGTGCAGCCAGAGGGTGAGTGCTGTATAAATGCTTCAGAAAGAGCCTGGAGATGCTATGGGTTTACAGGGTAGTAGCTTTTGTGCACTAAATGAGCTGTGACTCTGCAGGGCATGACATTCATTACAGGAAAATACAGCAGGAGATAAGACCTGGCTCAGAAGGCAGTTTTAGAGGCAGGATGTGGGCACTGTGGAACTAAGAAGTTATAGCTAACTATTTCTGTAGCGCTTATCTCGGAGCTGTCCGTTGCTTAAAAAAAAAAAAAAACAACCCAAGAAGCTTTTTTCTGTCTTGTTTCTCTCTTGCACAAGAGTGGGTTTGTCTTTAACTGAGGAAGTCGGCTGGACTTTGAAACCGGTCAGCTTTGTAGTCCTTTTAATCTTGTACAAAAATATTGCTCTGTATCTGTCCCTCCTCCTGTTCCAGGGTTTACGTCAACAAAGCACGGATCATGTTCTCCCAGCCTTGAAGGTCCAGGAGCTCTGAGAGGAGCTTGCCCAGCACCACCTGCCCCTCTACCACGCCTCAGCCCTTTCCTTGCACATAATGCTGCTTCTTCCCCATTGCAGGATCAGTTGTTCTTCCCCCAAAACTGTGTGTCTGTAATTGCAACTGAGGTGGAGCAGTCATGTTTCAAAAATATAATAATTCATTTGGCACGTGCTATCAGTCACAATGCAAGTTGCTCTTGAAACCACCTGAGAGATGTACCGTTAGCAAGGGGGCATCTCAGTTCCAGTCTCCTTATCAGTAGCTCAAGCCACGAGATAAGTGGTACCTGGCAAACAAGCTAAAGGAGAGTTTAGCCAGATCATCACTGTTGCTGCTCCTGTGAATTGCTAAGTCCTTAAGCTTCTATAGAAAATAAAATTTTAATTCTATTATCTATGCAGCTATTCCCACAGTTAAACTGCACAGTACCAAGTGAAAAGCAGACCTTGTTCCTAGGCTTCCAGTGTATCTATAATTTAACACTAAGATGATGTGCTATGTGCTGGTTAATAACATGCGAAACAAGTTTAGCACTTAGATTAGAATAAAAAAGACATAAGGGTCAGAACTCCAGCATCTGGTGTGAATTTGCCATGTGATGGAGAGTTGGATAAGTTATTTGTGCTGTTCCCCACAGCTGTTGGCTTTGGTGCATGTTACTCAGCAGACCTATGTAGTGTTAGTAAACCTCTACTAGAAGACAAGAAATGAGCAGTCTGAGTTTCACACAGGAGTAATTCCTTTTTCCTAAATAGCTAAGATTCCTAGCTGGTTCTGCTAACCTGATGTTTAGTGAGCATTTTTGGCCTTGACAACATGGTTTATCTGAATTAGAACAAAGTGTTATATCTACTGAAACGTGGAGACTTGTTTATTATGTTTATTACTTACACATCTTTTTTTTTTCTTTTCACCTGTTTGTTTTCTTAGCCTTCCAATATATTTTTCACAATGGATGACATAGTAAAGGTTGGGGATTTTGGATTGGTAACTGCCATGGACCAAGATGAGGAGGAGGAATCGGTACTTACCCCAATGCCAGCTTATGCCAGGCACACAGGACAAGTAGGGACCAAACTCTACATGAGCCCAGAACAGGTTTGTGCTCTGCTCTACAGCTGTATCTGGTAGTGCCTGGGAGGCACCTGAATTCCCGGGAGCTCAAAGATCAGGCACGCTTTTCTAGTAAATTGTTGCAATCAAGTTACTTAAATTCTTTCTCATCAAAATAAAGTTTTAAGCTAAATTGAATTACAAAATTAATATTTTAATAGATAAATATTTATTATAGAAAGAAAGTGGCTAGTGATTGGGACTTAGATGCATCAATTTATCTTGCTTTTAATGTAATCGAAAGATAACTATAATATTCAAGTTAATTGATCAAGGACACTATTGTGCGTGAGGTTTAAGTAAGCTGAAACATTTTGCATTACAGTTGGGTCTGCAAAGAGGAGCTGATGATCAGGACCTTGCTCACCCATGCTCTTTGACATTTGCCAATGTGCCTGTCCTGTGGTTTTCAGCTCTGCCCAGGGCTAATCCCTTCCATAGGCTGACTTGAAAGGGGGTTGTTTACATTGTGCATGACTACATACAGTGAGTAGCTTGATTAACCTAATTTTGAATTTTCAGATCTGTGGGAACACCTATTCACACAAAGTGGATATCTTTTCTTTGGGACTGATTCTCTTTGAGCTACTTTACCCTTTCAGCACACAGATGGAGAGGGTCAGGGTATGTATGGTATTGGATTATCCTCAGTTTGATCATTTGTTTAAAATAGCTATTTCCTTGGTGAAACACTTGCAAGAGGTTCTTAGTTTTGAAAAAGCCTTGCAATTAGGAGCACAACTTCTTTATCAGCCTTGTACAGACCCCCTGAATCACTGAAAATAAATTGCAGTCTTCCTAATGTGTGCAGCTGAATTGAGGCCTTAATTTCTTTCCAAAACTCCTCTGTTGTCACGCCAAGTAAGAGAAACTATTGAACTAGGATATCCAAGAACTCAAGCAACAAATATAGCTTGTGACTTTAAGCCTACCAGCTTGTTTTTCATTCAAGAATTGGAACCATGCTGTGCATTTTTATCATTTCTTCCCTCATTTGCATCTGCAGTGCTTTTCCACCCAAAGCACTTAGTGAAAAATTGTGGTTCCTTTTCCTATAGTAAGCCTTAGTTGTGAGTCTCACTCAGCTTCAAGCACAGTCTTCCCAGTAATTGATGACTTTCATTGCATCAGCTGTGAATTTGGGAGGTTTGATGGTGTATAATAACTCTTCCTTGCTGTTAAAATGCACGTGAGACCCATCTTGCTTAGGAACAAGTTCATAGAGAATAGGGGCTACATACAGTCAGAAAGTTCCTCTTGCATATGGTGACCAGTGACCTGTACAGGAAAGAAAGAGACCTTATAACCTGTAGTTATCATATATATGTGCTTGGAGTGCTTAAATTCTCACGTGAAGATGGGCTGGTTTTAGCAGAGATGTAAGAAGCAGCTTGAACCATACTATGAATGCAGCCTGACCAAACGTTTTGCCTATGCTGGTGTTGTATTCTCTTGCTTAAAATGCTCTGGCTTTTCGTGGTACAAAAGAGTGCTATCTAGAGGAGGAATGACAGTGCTCAACTTGAACCCCTTGCGCTGTTTCAGTTTTACTGAGACACGTACCCGATAAAGAGCTATCCTGGATTCCCAAGATTCCTGCAGCAGTGACTGCAAGCTTTGCCTTTCAGTTTCTGTCCTGAGCATAGAAGCAAAGCAAGTAATCAGAGTGAGTCCTAAATGGCATCTAACTCTGATGTTTTACTTCATAAGAGGGTAAAAAGAGTGCCCTAACTTCCCATGATTTTCACTGTCATTCCATTCTTTTTGATAAAATCAGAAAGAAACCCCTTCGCCTTTATTGTCAAGTTCTGGACTTTAGCTACTTTAGTAGTTGTTTCAGAGTTGTTACACTGAAGTTTGTATTGGCATCAGCCAAGCATTAGAGCTGCTTGGTGAAGCAAAACATGCTCTGCCTGACCAGGTAGCCCAGCAAACTCTAGGAATCTGTGACAAAGGGCTGGAAAAATTCCCAGAGGAAGAGCATGAGACCTGCCTCTGTCTCAAGCTGTTAGCAGTT
Source organism: Egretta garzetta (assembly GCF_000687185.1). Classification (NCBI taxonomy): domain Eukaryota; kingdom Metazoa; phylum Chordata; class Aves; order Pelecaniformes; family Ardeidae; genus Egretta; species Egretta garzetta. The sequence continues at coordinate 207,493 of NW_009259791.1, read as the reverse complement.
TGCCTGTAGCAGTGTAATTTATTTCCAGATTAGATGTTTGAAAACAGATCATTAAATGCAGAGTGAATTGATAGAGAAGGAGAACAATTTTTTTGAAGCATTTTATTGTTATAAAACTCAGTTCCCTTGAACAGGAGTTTGACTATTGCCCATCACTGGTTACTTTATACGTTCAGTGGAGTAATAATGAATTTAATTTTACTTATCTTTAGAATTCTTACATTTTGTGCTCAAACTTTTGTAAAAGGAGATCCTTCCTAAAAGAACTAAGTGCTAAATATTGCCCTTCTGTGCTAAAAACGTGCTAAAGTGGGTCATGGATTGCTGGCAATTACAGATCTTAAATTCATAAGGTAGCCTGCTGCAAATAATTGTGTGGCTGAACATGGGAAAATTACTGTCACGAGATGGAGCCAATGCGCTTGTTACGGAAGAAACAATGAAGGAGACCAGCTACCTTGTAGGGACACAGAAATAGGCAACATGAGCTGCTTTTGAAACTGCTGATGAATCTGCTCGTTAGTCCAGAAAGGTTAAATAAAGAGTAGTGCTTACATTGGTGAGACAGAGCCAGTCATTTCATGTGTCTTAATATTGGTGTAAGTCATCTTGGGCATTATGGTGGTCCACAGATTTGTTGACTTTGGGCCAAAATGAGAAAATACAAGTTTGTATATCTGTCTGATTTAAAAATGCAGAGATCAGAGTTATTGTCACCCGATTCCTATTGCAGGCTGTGTACCTGGGGAGGCAGCACCTTGCCCATTTAAGTATGTTGTGATTTTTAACCACTAAAGGCTGATTTCCTTGCATAGTTTGCATATTTTTGAAGAAGAATAGAATAATACTACTGAAGAACGGTATTTTGGAAAAGTTACATTTTTTTCTTAATATTTTTGCAGACCTTAAGTGATGTTAGAAATTTGAAGTTTCCACAGTTGTTCACTCAGAAATATGCACAAGAGGTAAGTGTATCTGATACTATAATTGTAGCTTTTTCTTTAATCATTGTAGCTTTTTTCTTTGCTTTCCAATTGCTTTGCTAGTAAAAATGGAAAAAAAAATTAGCTTTCGTGTTAAGACACTTTTTTCTATCCATGTACTTTTTACTATGTTTCAAAGCTATAACATTACAGTAACATGGATGCTGATATTTTTGTGACACAGTTTACCTCCAGTAACTGTACAGTTCCCTTTATCACTTGCTTCACATGCATCCTGACATGATTTCTTGCAACAAATCCTTCACAAAGAGCAAGTGCAGAGTCCTTCCAACCCTTGCCATTCTGTGATTCTGGACAGGTAAAGGGGAGACTGTAGGTAGCACCGTGGCTGTATGGGATCTCGCTCCAGGAACTGGATCTCTGAAGTGGGAAGCCATACGAGCAAATGGTGCTGTGTTCTTATTAGTCAGATCTTTAAAGTGATACGGTCACAGATGAAGAGGAGGTGATGTACAAAACCTCTCCCATAAAAAGCTGAGATGCTTTTAGGTTTTCATGGTAGCTTCAGACCCGCAGCTAAATGAGACTGGGCTTTCTTGCTTTACAGTTGCAGGCTGCCCAGAGGAATGTGCTGTGCTGTGCTCAGCTGGAGCAAGACGCTGTAATTCTGATGAAATTTGAGACAAATATTCGAACTACCTGTATACTTAAAGGAAACCTCTAATCCCCTGTGAAAAATTACTGCATGGCTTAAAACATGGTGGCTTAAACACAAAGCTAAAAATTACCTATAAATTATACTTAATATGTTTTAAAATCCTTTTGATTGCAAATAACTTAAAGGTTTTATAACTCTATTGAATCTCGGGTCAGATTTGATTTGCCAAATTGATTGTAGGCCTTGACAGTACAGACAGTTTAACGCATGCACAGCGATAGGTCTCCAAATGTTTAATGCACTTCTAACTACTGTGCCAAAGCCTTAATACCCAAATTAATCAGAAAGCAACTGGGGACATTTTCCACTTGTTAATACAGCCACATTGAAGTCAAGAACATTAAATAAGAAAGAATTTATGATTTGGTTCATGTAGCACATGTCATGTTTTCTTCTAGTACACTATGGTGAAAGACATGCTCTCTCCAAGTCCCACTGAAAGGCCAGAGGCTGCAGCAATCATAGAAAATCCTGTATTTGAAGACTTGGAACTCCCACCAAAACCAGTGCTTAGGCAGAGGTCACGGACAATGAGTTTATCAGGAAATAAGCATTCAAGACAACCAAGCAAATAATTCTCCTCAGGATCACTTCTTCCACTCGGCAGGTTTTACAGGGATTGTTCAGCAGAAGGATCCTATGATGCAGAATGTCTATCTTGGAAATAGTTTACTTAAACTTTTTTTGCCATGTTTAATGTATAACGAAATGTATAACTGTGCAGCGAAAGCCAGTAACCACACTTTTCACATTCCATTTTTCTTACCTTAACTCTCCTAGGCGGATGGGTCCAGCTACTGTGCTTACCAATGTTGTGCTCCATTATCTTTTTTGGGGGGGGGGGTTGTTGGGGTTTTTTTTGAAGCTTGTAAATGTCAGCTTGCTGGGTAAGTGAGAGATCTGTAACATGTAAATAGAATTAAAATACTGTATTTTTATAGAGCAAATTACAGTCTCCAAGCCTAGTGAGTATCTATCCAGATCACTTGCTCTTTGGTGAAATGAAGATGATTTTGAAATGAACTATGACTCCATTTTTGTCCCTCGTGAGTGAACGGGGAATCTGCACTATTTTTGAAGCAAAAAAGTACCACAGTTGTACATATGGTCACTCTCCATAGCCAGTCATTGTAGGAAATCATTCCATACTTCTGCACTATAGTAGATCTTAGGGAATGCATTTTATACAGATGAATCTGTAGAGAAGGAAAAGGAGCATTTTGCCATTAAAAAGGGGGTTTTATAGGCAGTGGTTGGAAGAGCCATAGTAAAAATTATGTACAAAAATGTTGTGATTCTGAAAATTTAAACCTAATGACGTTATACGTGTCGTATGTAATCTTGTAGATTTGTACTTTTTAAAGAATCAACTGGTAGGCATTTGTGTAATCTGCTAATTTAACTGCCTAATGCCATGCTTTTATTTCTCATTGTAAATATCTTATTTTTTATTTATAAAATACAGAATCAATCCATTTGGGTTGGTGGTGTACAGAATGCACTTGCTATAATTGTGGAGTGCATTAATTATTGTGACTTCTTTCAAGTCTAAATGATTTAATAAACTTTTTTTATTTATTAAAAAAAAATACAGTGGTTTCTGTTCAAAACCAGTGTCAGTGCATGCTGCAGATGGCAGCCTTGCGCAGCTGGAACCGGAGGACGGGCACCACATTTCTCTACCTTGCTTTGCTTTCCTGTCTCCTACTAGTCCCCGCGCACGTGATGATGCAAACACGAATATGCTGCTTGGAGGTGAGATGCTATCTGAGGAAAGAAGGGGGCTGAGCTAAACTGAGTGGATTACGGAGGCACTCAGCTCTTAACAGTGAGGGGAGGAGAAGGGATAGTACTTACACTGTTAGAACGGGGTTTGCATAAATGCATTTTCCTGTTTTACAGGCTTAAATTTTTGAAGTTGTAGGCTTTGAAGTCAATTTCTTAAAAAGATGCTGAATTCGAATCCTGGGGATCACCGTGCTGTGACACTATGACTAGCACTTAAACCAGCTGGCACTCTGCAGCCTTATGATAAGGCAAAAGTGGATTACAGAGATTGTAATCTTGTGCTCTTGGATAACTCTCCTAGATACCGGCTTGTCCAGTTGCAGCCAGAAGGCTGCAGTGAGTATTTGGTCAAAACCAGAACTTTGTACCCAGTTTAGGTGGGTTAAAACAGAGGACAGTTAAGTGTGTCTTCTTCCCTTGGATTTCCCCCTTGGCATCGGCTATAAATGCAGGCCAATGGCCACCTTCGAAGCCTCTCAGCTTCCCTGCCAGTTCAGTGACTATGGATGGAGCACAGGAAATGAAGAATTTTGGTATTTTTAACTTGTGTATCTCTTCTGGATGTAAGTAGCTGCCTATTCCAAGGGCCCTGCAGCATTTCGGTACCAGAAGTGAAATATGTGTTCACGCTGGGTGTGTCTGTGTTCTGGGATGTTACGCTTATCCGCAAAGGCACGTACAAATCCTGTCCTGCATGGTGCGTGCCCAGCCACGAAAGCTCAGCTTTTAAAAGCCTGTGTCAGTGAGTCTTTGCTTCTCTTAGCACCAGAAGCTGGATTGTGTTGTCCCTCTGTTTGCTCCGCGGTTTGACTAAGAAAGTCTTCCCCAACCAGAGAGGTTTTCCTCTGAACACAGGTCTTGCCTGCAAGCCCTCATTTCCCTGTCTTCTCGCAGCTCCCCTTGCTCTGCCCCAGTGGTGGGGGAAGAGGATGCTTCTGTGTGCTATGAAACATCCACCTGGGCTTCAACACCCCCATCAGCTCCAGGACTATCTTACCAGCTCTTCAGAACCAGGCTACCCTGAGGGGTGCACCTCCCTCCTGTCTTGTTTTCCTTCTTTAAGTCGGGGTTTTTTAGGGAAGTGATCGTCCCCCTGTACTTAGCACTGGTGAGGCCACCCCTTGAATACTGGGTTCAGTTTTGGGCCCCTCCCTCCCAGAAGGACCTGGAGGGGCTGGAGCGTGTCCAGAGAAGGGCAGCGGAGCTGGGGAGGGGTCTGGAGCCCCAGGCTGCTGGGGAGCGGCTGGGGGAGCTGGGGGTGTTCAGCCTGGAGCAGAGGAGGCTGAGGGGAGCCCTCATCGCTGCCTACAACTGCCTGAGAGGAGAGGTGGTAGGGAGGTGGGGGGGTCAGTCTGTGCTCCCTGGTGACAAGCAATAGGACAAAGGGAAATGGCCTCCAGTTTAGATGGGACATTAGGAAAAATTTTTCCACCAAAAGGGCTGTCAAGCACTGGAAGGGGCTACCCAGGGCAGTGGTCGAGTCCCCATCCCTGGAGGTATTTAAAAGCCAGGCAGATAAGGTGCTTAGGGACAGGGTTTGGGGGTGGGATGGCAGGGTTAGGGGAACAGTTGGGCTTGATGATCTTAAAGGTCTGTTCCAACCTAAACGATTCTATGATTCTAAAAGGCAGCTCTGGTCTCGGGCTCTGTGCGGCCATGCAGCCCTGGCCTGTTCTTGCAGAGGACACTGTCCGTCCCTCAGCTCCCTCCCCACCGTAGCTCTTGGGGCTGAAGTGCAATTCCTTGTCCTGTTTATCAAAATGAACCGGTTGTCAGGAGCAAGAATCCTGCCCTTCCACCTTCGTGGCCGCTGGACCTAGGTGCTTCCCCCAGAATAAGGGTGGGAGTGTATAGCTACTCTCCTTACCGCTTCCATGTTGTTACTGGAGTTGTTTGGCAGTACCGGTGTTGCAACCCGAGGCCAGGGCTGTTTCTTCTACCAGACCCTTGAAAGAGAACTTCTCACCCTTGTACCAGTGTCTTCAGTAGCTGAGCTGCTCCAGGTAGTAGCTGCTTGCTTTTTGCTACACCTCTGAGGACAGTCCTCTGCTACCTCCGAGTTGGAAAATCAGAAGGACTCAGGACTTGTACTAACCCCCCCCTTTTTTTATTTATTTAACAAAGTGATGTTCTTCACCCCTCCGGGTGCCTCAGTCCAGTAGTTTTAGCTTTAAACGTTAGCCTGGATTTCTTTCTGCTGTGTTTGCTCTGCTTCCCAGGCTGCAGAGACCTTGCCTGTCCCACGTAGATGATGGAGCAGTCAGAAAAAGCTATTTCGGAACCTATCCTTGAAGTGTTTCATGTCCCCACAAGATCGGTCTAAGAGCAGGCTCTGAGTGCAGTGACTCTCCCATATAAACCCACGTGAGACCCCACCAGAACTGTGTCAGGGGAAGCGATGGCCGTCGTCTGAGCAGTCACCAGCCCTCGCATAACCTTGCTACAGAAAAGCTGTGATCCTGGGGGCTCAGCTCCTGCTCTTACTCACTGTTGTGATGCTGCAGAGATGTTTGGGAGCAGTCCTGCCTTTCCAGGGTAGTCCTTCAGTGAGGTACTCCATGGCCCTCCTGTGGAGAGCCGGTGCTGTTTGATGCTGTTTGGAATCTGGACAAGCACTTGAGAGTGGTAAAAATAATCCCATGGGGTTTTTTATGGCTGCATGGTCCAGCAATACTCCAGAGCTACACTCAGAGCATCAAGGCCTAGAAATCACAAGTAGGTAGTAATTCCTCTTCACATCTTCTCTTTGGCTGGTCTTGGTCACCTGTAGCCCCCTTTGAGCCCCCTGGGCACTCGGTGCTCTCGTTGTTACAGCAAGTCTTGCTCATCTCCTGGGGTCTGCCACAAAGGATACTCCCTTCCAGAATGAATAAGGAAACTCCCAGATAACTCACAGAAAGCCACTGAACCTCTGGGTATTTTGGAAGCAAGGGAGTTGAACCCTGAGCAGCAGCCCAGGCTGCACAGTGGTGCCTCTGTAAAGAAACGACCTCTGCTCCTTGGCCACGTCCCTCCTAACTCCCGTACACAGACTGACACACGTGGAGTTATTAAAACTGGTCCAATTTGTAATGTAAACTGCAAGATGAGAGCTACAGTGGCTTGATAACAAAGAAATATGCTGTAGATCACCAAGATGTGCACAAAGACAAGTTCACATTATCATACTGATTTTTTTTTTTCCCCCCGGTATGAAGATTGAATTTGTCTTAGGAAATGCTCATTAAAAAAATAATTACCCAGGAAGGAATTAGCTCCATCAGTTTTAACAAACTGCCCCTAAAATATCAAAGTCCCTTGCTCCTAAAACTGTGGAAGATGAAGAAATGCATCTTTGTCGTATGCCCCTGCCTGTAATACTCCAGCCCTTCCTTCCCCTACCTTCCTACCCCCTATTTTTCTGTTAGGATGTGCTCTGGCACTTTCTGTAGCACCACCTCCTGCAACTGATTCAGAATCCCTGTTACTTGGGTTTGCTCTTCAGGGCACCATTGGGCACTGGCACTGTAATGCTATATTCTAGGTCTGGAGCAGTCTTGGAAAACGTGGCTATGGAAACCATGTCTTCTCCAATGTCCACCTGAGACCTGTGCCTGCAAATGAGCAGCTTCTTCAGGGCCCGTTGGAAGTCCCGGTTCAAGAAAGCGTAGAGCATTGGGTTGATGGTGGAGTTGCAATACCCTAACCAAGTGATGATCTTGAAGGTGTCGACCAAGACCGTGCTGGTGGAGTTGGTGCCTCTGGCAGCGAGCCAGACATTCAGGACAAAGTACGGCAGGCAGCACAGCACAAAGACCGAAATAATAATGCTAATGGTCCGCGTGGCCTTGTTCTCCAGCTGCAGATGGTTCTGCCGCTTGCTGTTGGGGTGGTAGTGAATCTGCAGGGTCTGAGACATGATACGAGTGGCCTTGAGCCGTGAAGCTCGGTAGATGAAGAAATACATGCTGCACATGACCATGAAGGGAACAAAAAACGCCAGAGCAGAAGCCACGATGGCAAAAATCCAGTTGGTGACGAAGATGCATTCTCTGCCTGCATCGAAGTCCACCCCAGGGATCTCATTCCAGCCTTGCATGACGGGAAGGAAGGAGATAAGGGAGGAGTATACCCAAACCGTGCAGGTCATCACGATGCATCTGCAAAAGGCAAGAGATGGGGAGGGGAGAAAGGGTCTGAGTTATTTTGAGTTGAGAACATCCAGTACCATTCAATCCCCATGGTAACCTGTGGGGGATATCACTGCCCAGCAGTCCCACAGGGCTTGGAGAAGGGGAAGAACCGGGGTACAAAAAGTCCATATGTGAATATCTCTTAATGTTGGGGTAACTGGGTCTGTGGTTTACAGAACTGGGGTCCGTGTAAGGGGTGCTCAGAGCTGGCTGAAAGAAGAGGAGGAAAGGTTTTACAGAGGATTTTTGTTAATATTTGAAAGAACAGCATGTAGATTTTTCTGTTTAGTTTCAGCTTTAATAGTGGCATTAAAAATTTTCACTGCATTAAAAATGTTCTGCAACGTTTTAAACGGTGCAAAGATCCTTTGGCCACGTCGCCCTGGTTTTGGGCAGCAGCTGTCAATAGCTCATTTGGTCCCTAGGCAATATGGGCCGTGGCCAAGTTAAAATTTGGAGGGACCCAAAGCGAGGAGCAACTCCACTCACCTGCCACGAGACATCCTTTTTGAATAGTGGTACGGTGTCACCACGGAGCAGTATCTGTCCAGGCTAATGAAGCACAACGTGACAATGGACGCGGTGCAGAACATGACGTCAAAGGAGATCCAGACTTTGCAGAACAGCTTCCCAAACAGCCACATCCCCGTCACCTCGTAAATGATACTGCCAGAGAAAACGGGTAGAAATCAAAGCTGGGAGGACTGACTTCACACATTTCTTCAAGACTCCGTTGAGGTAACCATATTTTAACACAGATGTACGTGGCTGTGCAGCTCAAAGTGCAAGCCAAGGCATGGGGGCATGGCTGAAGACCAAACCTGTATTTCTTGCCTGCACTCTGCTATAAGTGGGTGCCTTGAGAGAGGTCCTTTGCTCCCCCAAAGCTCCCCAAATTTACACCTGCACAATTTTGTTTCTCACAGCTTTTTCCAGTGCCCTATGCAGCACAGACTTTTATGATTTCTCCCCAGTTCCTGGGGTATGGAAGATGCTCCTTCCTGCAGGAAACTCACTTTTCATCTGATCTCATGCTTCAAAACGAGAGGATTTCAACTCTTGCTTTAAATCTTTGTTAAAAAAAAAAAAAAAAAAAAAATCCTAGGAGGAAGCCTATGCGGCTTGTGCGTTCTGTAGCTCACAAATGCCTCAGCGAGGTAAACCCCCCAGCAAAAAGCAGACATGATGCCAAAATTACTCCTAACAGAGGCAAGAGGGGCCTGTAAGAAGTGAGCAGCAAAGGAAGAAACATATGGCAGCTGTAGGAAGGCTGACGCGTGTTTCTATAGCATTCAATTAGATGCCATTCGCTTCCCCTTTCTTTCAGCAGCTTTCTGCAGCTCCTGGGGTGCTGCTGAAATAACCACTGTGTGTGAATTTGATGTGAAGGGCTGAGTAACCGCCCAGGCCTGCAGGGCTTTAATCCCCCTGGGACTTAGCGTGCGGGTCCAATGCAGTGATGGCGGGGCTGCCGCCCTCGGGTGGGCTCTGCCGTCTGGCAAGGGCAGAAAGAGGCGACTTGATGCCAGAGGAGTTAGAAATCAACCCCTTCTCTGCTTCTAATTAGCAACAACTCATTAAAATGGCTTTATGAGAGTTCTTTTAGAGCATAATTAATGTAAGCGGGTACAGTGCTGGCTGAAGGGCCCCAGCCCTTGGCAGCTTTTTGTTATGCAAGGTGCTACACGAAAATTCAAGCGAGCGTTAATCTACAGCAGAACCTGTCCCCACGCCATGGCAGCCTCCACGTGGCAGCACGGAGGGTCCCACCGCGCTCGCATGGAAAGGTTTCTCGTCTCTTTTTTAGATGGGGGAAATGAGACATACAGAAGTTGATGCATGAGTCCAGTAGCAGGCTTAGGGGTCTTCGTTGCTACTCCTGAGAAGCCTTCAAAGCCTGTGGTGTGAGCACTGTGGCCGTCCAGCATGGGACCGTGCTGCTGCCATGAGCAGCCCTGCACGCAGATCCCGGCCGAGCAGGTACCTGGCTCCCATCAGCATCTGGTGGGATGCTCCTGACCTAGCGGATGTTCTCACAGCACAGGGTAGCAGATGCCTGTTCCCTCTTCTCTGATGCATAAAGCCTCTGCAGCCTGGAAACGATGCCGATTTAAAAGGAATAATAAAAGCCAAAAGAAATGCACAGTATGAGCAGAGGCGAAGTCACTTCTGTGTTTCGCTTGCTCTTGCCAAAGAAATGAGTAGCTGGAAATATTCAGCCTGGAAACGACAGGGCTGGCTGGAGGACCCAGATGACAAGCTGAACTGCTCCTGCAAACAAGCCAAACTGGGAACAAAGCAGAAGTCTTGCTCTTATGAAATTAAGGCACCAGGTGACAACCTTGATTTTCCTTTCTGTCACAAACCCTCTTGTCCCTTAGCCAGACTGGCTCCTAAGATCATTTATTTTCCTTCTCTTTGGCTTATGCTAACATGCGACTGAGGAGGAAACTGCAATTCCAAAGAGCAATATAGATACGAAGCTGGGAGGGTGGGAAAGATGCAGACCAAGAGCCACTCCATCAGCAGGGCCAAACAATGCCCAATGGAGACAGCAAGGTCTATTCCTCACCACATGGCCCACCAAGACCCAGAAAGGCTTCATATCAGGCGATGCTGGAACACTCATGAGGGAAACAAAGCATCGATCATGCTCTGCTCTTTGCTCCCCTTCGTAATTTTTTTTTTTCTTAAATGAGACGTCACTCTCCTAGGTGGGCTGTTTTCTCTACATAGCAAAGCCATTGGTTTTCGGGCAAATCCGTCCCTCCTTGTAATGTCCTCTACCATCCTTTCATAGGACAAGGGGCAACGGTTTTAAACTAAAAGCGGGTAGATTCAGCCTAGATACAAGTTTTTTACAATGATGGTAGTGAAACACTGGCACAGGTTGCCCAGAGAGGTGGGAGATGCCCCATCCCTGGAAACATTCAAGGTCAGGTTGGATGGGGCTTGGACTGCTTGAAGATGTCCCTGCTCATTGCAAGGGGGTTGGACTAGGTGGCCTTTAAAGGTCCCTTCCAACCCAAACCATTCTATGATGTTAGGCTGTGGGGAGACCCTATTGCCCTCTACAACTGCCTGATAGGAGGCTGTAGCGAGGTGGAGGTTGGGCTCTGCTCCCTGGTAACGGGCGATAAGACAAGGGGGGATGGTCTGAAGTTGTGCCAGGGCAGGTTGAGGTTGGACATTATGAAAAATTTCTTCACAGAAAGGTTGTCAAGCATTGGAAGGGGCTGCCCAAGGGAAGTGGTCAAGTCCCCATCCCTGGAGGTATTTAAAAGCCGGGCAGACGAGGTGCTTAGGGACAGGGTTTAGTGGTGGGATGGCAGGGATAGGTTAACAATTCTATGATTCTATGATTTTATGATCTTCCCTTCATATTCTTCACAGCTGTGGTCCCCTCCTCATCCCTCTCATGCCTTCCTCCTTTCTTGTTGGGTGTGAGAAGCCACAGATTTTCCAATGAAACATATTTTCAGCTGCGTCTTCATGTTCCTTCCATGCTTTCCTGGGAGCCTAGAAGGAGGAATTGTCCAATTTCCTTCCCCTTTGCATTCCCAACAGAAAAACCTAGTGCCAAATTCCCTCTTTCTCCTCACCAAGGAAGAGGTTTACTTCAGTTATGGAGAATGCTATCAGTCTTACGGGGGGAAATTACATCTGCTGAGACACCTACCTGCCTTTGCTCTTTGCCACCGCTCCCCCCCATCACCCAGATTGCAAATACCACGTCAGTAGGTGGGAGGCAGAAGTAACTGGGAAAGCCCAAACTCTATTTAGAAGAAAAAGAAGAAATCCAGGACAGATCTTCCCAAGCATGAACTGAACATGGAGACACCAGAGGAGTCATCAGTCTCCAAATTTGGAGAGGAAGCAGTGACGGCAATTATCAGCTGGAACTCACTCCAGAGCAGGAGTTGTTCAGCTTTTGTCTTCTTTGAGCAAAGAGGGTGCTGCCATTGCTGGGTAAGATGGGGGTAATGGCAAAGGTGATCTCCTGGAGGGATGGTTGGAGTGGGTGGAAGAGCAAGTGATGCTGTGCAGCCCCAGAGAGGAGCCCTTGAGACACCTAGGCCAGACTGGGATGAAACCCCCTCATTTCTGGACTTAACAAGAACATGGAAAGGACAAGTAAAATAGCCCAGGGAAATGCCAGGTAGCAGGAAGGTTGTTGCTTTAGATGATCTTTGGTATCTGACACGCTGTTTTTCTCTTTCTAGGAGGCCAAAATGGTCTGCTGCATTTTATTGCAGTGACCTCATCCATGCAGTGGGAAACATCAGAGCTTCTCTTGGGGAAAAAAATAGTATGTGCTACTGTTGACAGGAGCACATGGATCGTTTCTGCATTCCTCCATGTCGTCTTGCAGGCAACCCAGCTCAGGCCCTGCAGACTCCCCTGTTCCCATTTGCAGCCCAGCTCCAGACCAGTTTAGCCTGGTAGCTGGAAACAGGGAAGGAAGCGGATGGCCAGACTGCTCCAGCCACATCGGCTAGGTCCTCACCCGCACACCCGCTCAGAGCTGCTGGCGATCCTCAGGGAACAAGATCGGCCAACCTGGAGACCCTTCCCACCCCTGCCTGGCAAAGAGCCGCTTCCACAAGCCCATCTCTTGCCAGCATTGAGCAAACCCCCCGCTATCAGCAATACAGGTCTCCTGGTTAAGTCACCACCCTCATTCCCACCGACCTGAAGAGAGCAGGATCATCACACAGCTACGCAGGGATCGAAGCCCCCAGGGCAGGTATTTGTAGCAACAGCTGGGGGGGGAGAGACAGGCAAATACAGATGGGTGGTTTCAGAACCTGAACTTAAAAATTCACCAAGCTCTAGGATTGAAACTGGCAGTATTGTTTTTTTAAAGGGCATCACTAACTGCCTTTTTTTTTTTTTTCCACCTGACTTTTATAAGTCAGTTTTTAATTGCTTGTTGGGAAAATATCTTTCGGTGCCAAACTCAAAAGCGTAGGCAGCCCTGCGAGAGCTGAAGCACAGAACGTGAAAAGGGTTCAGCTTCTCCATAGCGCTCCAAGGACACTAAAGAGGGTGCAGCCCCCTGCTTTCCACAACCCTATGGCCATTCTGCAGCACAAGACAGCCAGAGCCTAGGAGTAAACTGGTTTCTGGATTTGTCTTACTATGTTTTAGCCAGGTAGCGAAGCTCCTGTAAATATCAGCCTCAAGAGGGGAGAAGTGCCCTCTGACGTGCCTCTTCCTCCGTTAAATATAGGGGGAGCCTAAACTACCCTACTCTTACACCAAAATAAACCCCTTACATTCACACAGAGAGAGGGGAGATGTTTGTCCCCATGTCAACGCTGCCAGTTACCAATGTGCAATGCAGTCAGGCAAGAGGGGCAAAATGATTCCCCCAAGTGCAGCGAGTCCTTTGTAGCAACAGCTATCCCATTTGTCATCCCAAATCCCATTTGTCATCCCAGCACAGGCTGCAATTCTTCTCCTCGGTTTATGCAGGCGAAAGATTTATTTTGCAAGGTCGCCAGCCTTCCTCACAAACTCTACCAGTACGTTGTCTGAACGAGAAGGAACAACCAAAATTCCATGTTTCACCAAGAATATGAAGAATAACATCTCTGCAATAGCCGTTCAAGTTCAGTAATGCGTAATCATCCCTTTTCTTACACTAGTAAGGATCTTCTTTACTTCTCCCTCCCACTACCGGACGACAAGAGATAAGGTGAAAGAAGTATAAATCGAACGCTCAGAACTTAACTCCACTGATTTCAATAGTCATTCCTGACAAAGAAAAATGAGGGAAAAAATACACTCCACGTGATTTGCTCTACCTTTGCAACGCAAGCAGCATCAACGCAGTCATAGCACTTAATGCTGCCACACCAGTGACAGTCCTCGTCTCATGTTCCCCAAACACTCGGAGCATGAAAAACCATCTAGCGACCACGTTGGCCCTGCCGGCAGCACAGAGCTGGTCCTGGAAGAGGGGATTAGAGCCACCTGAAAAGCTGGGTGCCAAGTTCAGCCCAGCAGCCAGGGTCCCTCTACAGCCAACATGAAAAATACCTGTGGGAAGCCTTCTCCATACATTCAAGGGGACTCGTTATAAAGGGTTGGGACACTGAGCCACAGTCGCACATACAGTCGCTGACCCACAGTCAAGCTCTTTGGAGAGCCCAGCCCTAAGGACAGCACGTGAACTCCTAGCCAGCCCTGCTCAAAGAGCGGCCGCTGAGCTAGGAGAAATGATGTTGCGCGCACACGCCGCCAACAGATCCTACCTTTACAAGCGCTTCTTACCTAAAGGGCATGACCAGACAAGCTACAAGGAAATCTGCCGTGGCTAAGGACATGATAAACATATAGGTGACGGTGCGCAGCCTCTTTTCCACCACTGGGCAGATGAAGACAACTGTATTTCCCAGGAGCGTGGTCAAGTCAATGAGGGTTAGTATCAGCCCAATGACCACCTCCTGGAGGCCGATCCCTGCCCAGTTGCCACCTCCTTTCACAAAGGAGGAGGCAACAGAGGAGAAGTTAGAGAACCAAGATTCATTTTTGTCCATCAGCATCTTCCCACTGTTAAAATCTGAAAGAGAGGAAAGGGGGGGAAAAAATAAATAAGGACTTCAATGCGTGACTTGTGGGTCTATGAAAGGAAGCACAGAAATAATGTTTATGCTTCATTTACTTCAAGAAAAATTCACGCACCCTGCTGTGTCTGTGCCATCACTGTCACATGGTTATCAGTCCCTTAGAAGTGTCTGAAATCCTGAGGGTGAGGATAAATACGCAGCACTGGCTGAAGTCCCACATGGCAATTTAAAGCCCTCCTGTGAACGAAAATGCATCATCAGGTGAAGCGTGATATCAAGAAAAAAAAAAAAAGCAAAGCATTGAGAGCAGAGAGAGGACAAGCAAGCAACCAAAATCCAACATTAAAGCAGCTCTGCTAAATCCCACTGATCAACACGCCATGTCCACAAAATACGGGGGTTGAAACTGGATAGGTCCCTTCCAACCCAAACCATTGTATGATTCTCTATTCTCATTGCTACCTTTGCCACCCACAGACCAGGTGAGACTGCTTGCCCCATGCTGGCTGCTTTCGTGACCCCACTATTCCATCCATCCTCTGCCCTGGGTTCTCCTGGTACTTTTTTAGGCTCTGAAGCTAAGCGCTTTTTACTGCCATGGTGGGCAGCTCCATCCTACAGTCCGAATGGCCACGCAGAGCTGCCAGCAGCCACGCAGGGAGCTGAAGGCAAGTAGGCGAGCAATTGAGGCATCTCAGGTGCAGCAGTGACCCGAGACTCGTGTCCCCTTCTGTGCCCGGCTGGGAGGGGATGCTCCCAGCTCCATCACGGGGGGCTTTTCAGTCAAGGAAATTCATGTGCTCGTGTCCACAGCTGGGTCCCCAGACTTCGACCGAGTGGTGTCACAGGCACCTGGGAAGGTAAGAAAATGCCCAGCAGTTCAAAATTCACTGGTGCGGCTAATGGGAACACAAAGACAAAACTTGTGGGGAAAAGAAAATTATAGAAATATTTCCAGACATCAAATTGTTAGATTCGAATACTGCCACTTCTCCTGTGACTGGGCTCTGCTTCCACAGCACCCTCAGGTCAATCCCACATCTCCAGGGCATCACTACTGAGTGCAGCATGAGAATGGGTCAGGGTAAATATCCATGTAATCCAACATGCCTTATCCCACAGTGGCCAAACTTTGCCTTAGGAGGATAAGAATAAGGCAGCAAGTAGCAAAATTTTCCTGATGTCTTTTTTTCCTTCCAGCAGCCTATGGTCCAGAATTACGTCTAAAGATGGTTTCAAGGACTCCTAAATCATGAACTTGTCCTGCTTCCCCTTTGGCTCATGCAAATTTTAGCATCCATGACCTCCTATATCAACAACTTCCACAGCTCAGCTGTGTACCATGCAAAGAAACACCTCTTTTTGCTTGTTTTGAGCCTACCACCAGCTAGTTTCACTTGATGCCCTCTGGTCCTTGTATTGGAAGAGACATCAGGCAAGCCATCCTCATCGACTCTCTCAACACCACGAGTGGGCTCTTTAATCCCCCAGCCCCTCATCATCTCTTGGTCGGGCTGAGGAGCCTTCGCCAACTTGCTCATTCCTTGTGCAGAAGTGATGGAGGACTCCTGGCCATCCCTCCTGCTCTCCTGAGAGGGACCAAAACCGCAGACAATTTCCAAGAGGTAAATGCACTGTGGATTTATGTAAGGGCATAACGACAGTCTCTGTTTTGTCCTGCTTCTCTCTCATAATGATCCCTAATGCGGTTTGCTGCTTTTGATTGGCACTTAGCACCGAGCTGACCTTTCCACGGGACTGCCTATCGCCATCCAAAGATCTCGGTCCTGAGCAGCAACAGTCAGCTCAGAGCCTGCTGCTTTAGATAGGAAAATAGGGTGGAATGAGGAAATTAGGTTCTCTCCATCTTCCCCAACCTCCATCACTTCACAGTGGAATTTCTTCTTCCATTTTAATGCTCACTGAGCCTCATAAAAGCTTCTCTGCAATGCTTTAAGTCAGGCCTTAGCCTTCATGCTCTGATTAAACTTTGTTTCACCTGCAAAATACCACCACTTCATGATTCACAATTTTTCCAATTATTTATCCAACAGTTATCCAATTTTCCAGTTATTTATCCAACACCACATATCTCAGCCCCTATCGCTGTAAAGAGCTTTGCTGACCTCCCTTCCCCACAGTAATTCACCATCCACTTCCCCGCCACATTCCACTTTTTAGACAAGTATTTATTCAAACAAGGAACTTCCTTCTTACCCCAGGACTATCAAGTTTCCTTAAAAGCCCCCACCACGAGGGACCATATCGAAAACCTTTCAGAAGTCCAAGCAGACTACACCAAGTAGGTGCTTCTCACCCACACACGTGCTGGCTTCTTCCACGCGCTCCCATACGACTGGGAGGCTGGGCTGCCTTTTGCAGAGCAATGCCGACCTTTCCCTTGGGTGTAATCATGTGTTACTGCACCCGTTCATCCTTCCAAATTCGCAGCTCCCTCTCCTGACTTCTATTTACATGATGGATTTAGTGGTTTCCTGTCTTTCAAGTTAAAGAAATAAAAATAAAAAACCTAAAAATCACGAAATAACTAAAGCAGTCTAGAAAAAACTAAGGAAAGCTCCTCCCCTGCTCCTCCCCACTGGCACCGGGACTTAACTGAGACCTGGAGCTCTCCTAGGAGCTCCTCCAGCGCTGAGAGCAAGCAGACTTGTTGGACATCGAACTTGGTCTAACAGGGTCTCTTAGGTACATCAGTCTTAATGAAAATGTTCCTTGGACAACACTTCACAACCTGGTAACGCCCCATAAAAATAAAATAAAATAATCCTGTCACCAGCTCTCACATTATTGACAGGGAAGAGGATACCCCATGCTGTTCCTTCTGACCACCCCACTGAGGAGGTCATCAAACTGGATGAGCTGTGGAACAGTTTGATTTCAATGCAACCACGCTTCCTGGCAGAAAAACTGTTCAGCCAGTTCTCCTCCCTACGTGGTGGGCACAGGCAGCAGAGTGACCGCCTGGTGACAGTGCATGGCCACACAGCCAGGCAAGCCGCAGAACCTGACATGGTCCACGTCCATCTTCCAGCTCATCTGGTCATCTGCCATCTCCCATACCTGCTGGGAGATGCTGGTGTCCTCCCACCTCTGGGGCCTCTGAAAGGTCTGGAAACGGCCCTCTGATGTCCACCTCGAGTTGAGCCCTAACCAGTTTAAGCACGTTAACACCGCCCAGTCAGCCCCACATGCTCTCAGAAGAGCATGCAGCATTAAGATAGGCTCCCAAGACATGAACAGCAAAAATCAGGTTTAATGAAAAATCAGTGGTTTAAAAAAAAATCAACGTCAAATCTTAAGGTTTAAAAAATCAGGTCTTAAGGTTTAAAAAATCAATGTCAAAATGTTGGTCTGTGGCCTGGAATAATCATAGATGAGAAGGCTGGACTTGTTATTTGGGGTTTTTTAGATGCAACACTGAAATAAGACGGTTCACATCTTCCGTCTCCTGCAAACAGCGACTGTGCTCGCAGGGTTGTTAAGTGTGCATCAGTGTTGGCACAACTCTAATTAAAGCAGATCATTACTCACACAGCGTTGCTCTGGTACTGATCTGTGAACACACAGCTCACTCCAACTTTAAGCAGAATTAGGACATGGTTATTAAGAATTCATCTTTGCCAGCTCTCCATGCTACTCGAGCGCCACCTTAGGCACCAGCCTGGTTAGAAGGTCTTCTCAAGTGAAAAAGGAACAGCAGGCTGCTGAAGGCAGGATCCATCCAGGAGCACGGCACAACGATGCACGAATACAGGAGACAAATGTGCCCACGCTCACACGACGTTAGAGAAATGCTCTCTTGTTTGTACCTTTTTTTTTTTTTGGTCAACACAAAGATGGGCTGAGAGGCTGGAAATGCGACTCCTCATTTGACATACGGGATGTCTCCGACAACAAAAAGAAGGGATGGTCGATCCTTTCAAGCACTGAAATTCAGGTTTGAACCCAGAACACTGATTCAGGGTCCAGACTGCAGAGTCCTGCTGCTCCCGGCTCCTTTCCAAGGATTGCCAGGCAGAGTCCCTGGAAGCTCATCCGCAGTCCCTGTCACAGCCAAGCACCCCATGTCCTTGGTGTCTCTCATCCTTTTTACCTCCAACGGGGCAGCCAGCAACTTATTTCTTGCTGAGAAGTGCTACTCCTGAACCACCTAGGGAATTGTTAATACAGGAAAGCGGGGGGTGGTATAGTCTTAACATCCCTGGGGAAATCTTTGGGACAAAGCAGGATGTGCCATCCTTCCAAGGGATGTACTTCCACAACTGAAATACTGGAGCTTTTCAATTCTCCTGTGAGCTGCAGCAGCTCATGGGGTTGGGCTTTCTTTAACATCAGGCTTTCAGCCTTTCCTGTAAGGACCCACCTTAAATCCATGGGATAAATGCCCAACTGCACCATGATGTGGGCTCATCCCAGGTTTTCTGGGGATCTCAGACGCCTCTGGGTTTGCCTTGTTCTTATCTGGACATTACAGTTTTGCTCCCCTTCAAAAACCGATGGGCGAGATTCTGTTCTCAGTCTGCCCGGGAGAAGCGACTCCATCATTTCAGCAGTTTCCCTTTAATATACTGAAAGTTTGACCTAATTTATTCAGCAGACAGATGCCAAGCAAAAGGTTAATTTCATCACTAAGTGGTATGCTTTGACGGCAGGGAAGGAGAAAAAAAAAGCTCTGCAATCTCAAGGCTGACTGCACTTTAAAATCTTAGAGGAATTACGAAAATTGGAAATGTATTTGCTGCCAGGCTCTGCTCCTCTGCTAAACCAAGTACGAGCCAGCATCTGGCAGCATCCAACTGTACCTGCCCCAGGACTGCAAAATTTCCCTCCTCTCCTCTGCTGCCAGCAGAGACTGCAGGGGCTCAGTAATTTGTGGAAGAGAGCCTTGCTCGGCAGGGCTGGTGTGCGGTGATAAAGGAGGGGAACATCCCTGGGGATGCTTGCGCCTGTAAAACATGCGTTCAAGGTGGCCACGCAGCAAGGGAGCCTTTGCACTGACTTTTCCTTCTCTCCCTCTGCCTTCCTCCCATCCAACTTTCCCATTTGAAGGGCAGCGTTTCTCAGGGCACGAAGGTTTTCTTTCCACCCCCAGATCAGCGCGGAACAACTCCTGCAGCCTCTCCGACAGCTAACCAGCCCCGGGTCTGAAACCCAGCGGAGGCAAATGCGCAATCCTTACCTTCAAAACCGCCCGCTGGATGCAGCCAGGCGGCTTGAAGCAGCTCAGCAACACCGTGGTGCTTTTCCCAGCAGCGGGGGACGAGGGGCTCCCCGATCCCATCCCATGGAGCTGCTCCCAGCCTGCCCACGCGTGGCCAATGGGTCCCGCCCC
>NW_009259791.1:169223-186103 GCF_000687185.1 Egretta garzetta | reverse complement strand
GCTCCCAGCCGCGGGCGGTTCGTCCCGCCATGCCCCGTCGCTTCCCGTGGAAACTGTGCTTTTGGGTTTTTTTGGTTGGTTTGTTGTTTGGTTTTTTTTTCCTTTTCTGCCTTCCAACCGGTCCTTCCTAACGCACGGCAGCGGCAACCGCACAACTGGGTAAAAATAACAAAAAAACCCACATAACAGCAACAACAGAAAGGCATCCAACCGGATTGGCTTCCCTGCTGCTAAAAGCTAAGGGGCGCTTTGTTCATAAACTAAACCAAAACGCTACAAAAAAAATATGGTAGAATCATAGAATCGTTTAGGTTGGAAAAGACCTTGAAGATCACCAAGCCCAACCTCTACCCTACCCCTGCCATCCCACCACTAAACCCTGGCCCTAAGCACCTCGTCTGTCCAGCTTATAAATCCCCCCAGGGGTGGGGTCTCAACCCCTTCCCTGGGCAGCCCCTTCCAGTGCCTGACAGCCCCAAGGGGAAGAAATTTTTCCCAATGTCCAACCTCACCCTGCCCTGGCACAACTTGAGGCCGTTTCCCCTCATGCCATCACCTGTTCCCTGGGAGCAGAGCCCGACCCCCCCGGCTCCCCCCTCCTCTCAGGCAGTTGTAGGCAGCGATGAGGGCTCCCCTCAGCCTCCTCTGCTCCAGGCTGAACCCCCCCAGCTCCCCCAGCCGCTCCCCAGCAGCCTGGGGCTCCAGACCCCTCCCCAGCTCCGCTGCCCTTCTCTGGACACGCTCCAGCCCCCCCAGGTCCTTCTGGGAGGGAGGGGCCCAACCCTGACCCCAGCATTCAAGGGGCAGCCAAGACTGCATCCCAGACTTTAAGAGGAACCTGTTAGCAATAACGTTGGTGAGATGTTGCCAACCCAGCCCCGGTTTGCTTTGCTGGGGAGGCTGAGTCGGGCTGAATGCGATGAGCTGGTGGCGCTGGGTTTGGGAGCAGGGCTTGTCAGGTTGGAAACTGGGCGCTGGGTTGCTTAGGCATGTCCCTGGGGAAACAGGGCTAAATTGGCTACTTGGAAAGGCGAGGTCCTCCTCCTCGCTGCAGGTCTGGGCTTGAAGGAGTGACTGGCACCTTGCAGACTCCTCGGGGAGCTGGTTCTGCTCAATGGGCTGGCAGAAAATTAACTCAGCGAGAAAAGGTATAAAAATCTGGTTCTTTGAGCACTTGGGTGTCATACACCAAGCTTGGAGTGTGTAAACCTCATCCAAATCTGCTGTCCTAAAACAACCCCCCAAATCACAGCCAAATGCAGCAATTCTTCACACTTGCATGCTATCACCAAAGCATCCTTCTCCTTTCCCACCTGTTTTCCAAGGACAATCACTAAGGTTTTGGCCCGTATCTTCACCCACCCATCACCAAAAATGTCCTTGAAGCATTTTCTCAATGAGTCTGGAGAAGAAACATCTTGAGCAGCATTGGTGGAAAATAAAGAAACAGAGATTTACTGTCCTCTCCCTGGCATAGCTCAGCTCTTGGCTGGCCATCGGCCTTTCAGGTTTCAAACTTGTGTTTGACATCAAACTGTGATGGATGAGCGTGTTTGGAACATTTTGTGTCATATTTACTGCTTCAGAAATAGCAGATTACGCTTTGAAAATAGTAAAATCTACTTTAAATGATACATTTCTACTCCAGGAATGAAAAGAAAGGAAGGAAAGAAGGAAGGAAGGAAGGAAGGAGGGAAGGAAGGAAGGAAGGAAGGAAGGATTTGCATCACACCCAAACACAATCTCATCTTTGTATTTTCCTTTAATAAAGATAAAATATTTTCTATAAAGGTGAAGAAATCAGCATGCATGAATCAGAGTATTTTGCAGATCTAGCTTGATTTCATTGGTTTAGTCAATATAAACTTCTATGTATTTCTAAAGAAGTCAGTTTTGACAGCTTCTGTGTAAAATACTTCAACATTATTATGTTTAAAGTGATCTTCTGATTTACATTTCATTTAAAAAAAAATGTTCTAAACCTTGACATTTGAGCAAAATATTTTATTCCTGCTCAAAAAGAACCATTTTCAAACCTGAAGGGAAGTTTTCATGTACTGTTCGCCAACCCTCTTTGCAAGGTGAGCTCCTGAAGCCACTTTCTGCCCTGCTTCCTCACGCCGTTAGTGCCACCGAGCCCAATGGGAGCGCCTGGCCAGGGAAGGTAAACAGAGGGGGAAAAGTTATAATAAAAGTAATTTGGGGTTCGAGGGTTTTATTAAGGAGCTTGTACCAAACTCTGTTATTGCTCCAGTGCTGAAAAACAAACATCAACAAATAGAGTGAAATTACATCTAATTTATGTAAATTATATCTTATATTATTATGTAATATAGAGTACATTACACATAACAATATTTTACATACTTTAAAAATTATATTTTATATGTATAAAAATACAGAAACAGGAAAAACCTTGTCATTTTAAATAAGGGCTGGCTTATCTTTTTTTTGACAGAACCTTCCTAAAGCACTCTTTTCCTCCTCCTCTATTTCCCTTGAATTTATAGGGTAAAAAATAGTTAAAAAAACCCGAAAGAAGTCACCTCTGTCCCTAATTTAGAGTTAATTGATCATTACTGTGGGTGGGAGGGGGCTGGGTGGGGGGCAGCTGCCTCCATCCATGGTACCCGAGGATCCCGGCTTGGGGGATCGCTCTACCTCTCTCGGGCACCGTGCCTTTCCTCTCGCTGCAGCTTTATTTATCTTCTTGTAATCTAGGAAGCCTGTCAGACTCGAGTAATAGAGTTTTTATGGAGTTGAGAATAATAATAAAAGGCTTGCAGCTCTTTAAGAGTAATAGCGCCGATCCCAAAAACCTGACAAGATAGACAACAGCAAGAAGAAGAAAATGGTTTGGACAAAGTGCCGCAAGTGCCGTGTCAAGCACTCGTATTAATGTGACATGTGATCGATATCACCCGTCAGCATGTCACAAACCACCACGGCAGGATTTCATATTTCTTGGAATTCCTAGGATATTGTCAAGCAGGGAAAGGTCTCATGGGTTGCTGGGGTTTTGTTTTTACGTTATGTGCCGTGCTATCTGGAAAGGGAGGAGTGAGGAAAAATAGAATTTAATTGACTTTTTGATCTTGGCAACTAGAAGAGTAATAGGAAATGTACGTTCCAGAGTCTTCTGCATATCAAAAGCAGCTTGACCTCAGAAAATGTGAAGTAGAGCTGTGTTCATGCAGACACTGAGGTACAGCCAAAGGTAGAATGCAAAAAATCTCCTTAAACTGCCAAATAAGAAGGTACAGGGTGTGGAACACTCAGGAATGCTTTGAGGCTTCATTTACCCTTGCTACCAACTTGGAAAACATTGGGAAAGCATTGGGAAACCCCTGGGAAGGATCTCAGACGAATGTGGTGTTGCCTAGTGGAAGGACAGATGGAAACACTTTCCTTGGTGGGTTTTAGACAACAAGGCTTCAGCCAAGGGGATACTGCCCTGGCGTATGGTAACCCCATCGCACAAGGGTGCAATGCCCAAAGGCAGAGAGAATAACAAATAAAAAAAGCCCATGAATCACATGGCTTTGGGTAAATAGGCCCGCGGGAGTGGCAGGTTTAGCTTTTGTGTTTTCTCTTCCTTTGTCCTTTTAGGGGGAGCCTGTCCTGATGGTGCTGCCCCTTGTTAGACCCCGTTCTTAGGGCAGCTGCATGGAAGGTAGAAGGAAGAAATGAGCATTTGCTGTCCTGTCTGTCTTGATGTAGCCAGGTGTGAAAGCACACAAAGAGTCATCTCTACCGTCAAATAACTCTCTAATAACCCTGCTGATTGGTAGCGTTTCTGAACAGGAGCCACCAAAGACATTTGCTAACCACTGCTTTTCTCGCAGCATTACGGCTCAGAGGCGGCTGCCTCTCAAATGTGCTTTCTGTCAAGGCACATCAGTGTGCGACGCTTGATTTCTGTGTACATGGTGTTAGTCACCAGCTCGGGCAGTGAAGTTCCTTTGACACACGCTACCTGCTGTGCTCCCTGATTGTGCTTTTTTAATATCTTATGTGCTGCTGTGTCTGAGACATTTCTTGTATCTGACAGTTTCCCTTTCAATTTTCCCTCATCAGTCCCCATATATTTATATTTTCTTTTCCAGGTGGGATTTGTAATCCTTCTACCTTGACATCTTCACCCCTAAAATGAACACCAAGGGCTTACTCCTGTTGCCCGCTGCAGGCATTTATCTCAGCCATTCCACTCTGCATCCAAATTGCCCCTCTGACCCCAGAAGTGGTCTCTTTTCTCCAATGGCTGTATTGGGGATATACATATATATATGTACAGGGGCTCTGCAGAAGGACCTGGACAGGCTGGGTTGATGGGCCAAGGCCAATTGTATGAGGCTCAACAAGGCCAAGTGCCAGGTCCTGCACTTGGGTCACAACAGCCCCATGCAACGCTGCAGGCTTGGGGAAGAGTGGCTGGAAAGTTGCCTAGGACAGTTTATCATATTTTTATCATCACAGCACCCATTAATTTAAAGCAGGAAGATGGATATGTAGTTATGGAGTTATAGAAAAAATAAAAGAAAAACAATTCTCAAAATTTAAACTGGCTCGGCACGGCAAGTGTTTGTAAGCGTCAGGAGGTTTTTATGGAAGTGCTCAATGGTTTTGGTCACACGAGGCAATTTTGGGTCATTGGATCCATCCCACTTGGAGAGGAAGATGGGCAAATGTTGTTTAAAAACTTCAAAACCCAAACTCTAAAATGGGGTAGAAGTCTCCTACCCAAGCACTGATCAACCCCAGTCTTTCTTAGTGTTGAGGATTCAAATGTAATGTCTGATGAACAGCAGGATAGAGATCTGCAGTAGAGATCAACGCAAAAAAGAGGGTGATTTTGCAGGGGAACTCCTGAGGAATATTCTGTGTGGCTCATGTTGAGTGAACAGTGCACCCTTGGTAGCTTGTTGTTCATTAAAATTAGTCTCAAAATCCTTATTTTGTTATTCTACATGGGTTCCTTGTTGGCACAAAAAAGCAAAGTGTGATTTCCAGAAGGACCTGTGGTTGCTCTCCCCATACCTCTGCTCACAACTACTCAGCTGCAGGTCTGTAGGTACTGAACCAAGTTAATTAATATATGGAGTTGTGTGTCCAAATTCTGCTCAATTATGGATTCTCCTTTGAGCTGCAGAAGAGTTTGAGGCTTGTAAGCTGCAAAAGCATGTTCAGAAACAGCAACGGCATAGCACTGCCCGTAACTTGCAGTGGTGACAGTTCCTGAGCACTCTTTAACGTTCAAATTGTTCATTGTGGCTTCATTTCAGCCACATGCCGGCATCACTCCCCACCGCAGCGAGCGGCTCCAGCTGAATCTTCATGACACCTTGAAGAGACCTGGGGCATTTCATCCCATCGAGAAAGATCCAGTGCTGTCAGATCACAGTCCTTCCATGCTGATAATCCAACAGCCATAGTTATGCCTGAGATATCCTGTAATTCAGATAGAGTTATCTAAGGCTGGCAGGAAAATATCCCTGAGGTTTACATGAAAGCAATCATGATTTTTACAGTAGGACCAGCTGTACGTATCAGGAGACTTTCTGGGAGCTTTGGTTAGCTTGCATAGCAGTGTGCATGCATCTGCTCTATATTCTAATGAATTTGCTTGCTCACATCTCTGAAGTGGCTTGTTTATCTCTTTGTAGCTGCTGGGCAGATGCCTTGGATTTGTGTGGGAGGTTTCTCCAGAAATTTGGTGGTACTTCTAAGCAAAATGGTTTTGCCTGTAAAGGGGCATGTCCTAGTTATCTGATGGTCAAGTTTTCAACATGGGCAGACTCCTTTCCCTGGTTTACACCACTACACTTTCACCTGAGGATCACCGTGTTTTGCAAACAAAAGCCCATTGTCAAGAAGGAGCCGTGGTATTTTTATCCTTATATTAATGAGGAACGAACCAAAGCCCAGTGAGTAAGACCAACGTTCCCCAAAGTGCTCTCTAATTATGGGCACCTCCATTCCTAAGTGTCCAGACTGGGATACCTTGGCTGGGTTTGCAGCAGGATTGTGTAACTTAGTCTTGTGTGTGCTTTGAGTTCTTTGGAAAATTCAAGCTCAAGAGGAATGAAGATGCTCAAACCGAGGCATCAGAAATGAGTGGACATTTTTGTAAGCCTCCGCCGCTTGCCAAAAACTGCATAATGGCTCAATGTCATGGTCTGAAACAAAAACTCTGAGTTCTGTGTCTTAACTATGAGACCAGGTCTGATGTGAGGGAGGGAGAAAAATATAAATCTAGTTAGAAATCCCACTGAGTAGATGCTAGAGATCTGTTGCAGAGACCACCAAGCAAACCTTGGAAGCAAAGACCACCAGTGGGCACGGTGATACACAAACAGTGTCCTGAGAAGGAGGAGAGCACTGAAGGCCTTCGGACAAAACCACCAGAAGAAAAAAGACCATATATCCTTTTGAACAGCTATGGTATTTTCACTTGTTTCCAACAATTCTGTTTCATGGCTCTATCATGTATTTCTAGCAACAGCGCTGAAATAATTTTGTAACTCATTGGGAACAAAAAGCCATCTAAGAAACTTATCACTGAAACCGCTTGTCAGGCTGAAAAAAGTTGCCATAGAAATTTTCTTTTCCCTTTTTATTGTTTTCCTGACAAGCTGGACAGGAGCTGTTTTCTCTTGTGCTGCAAAATCTAATTATATACATACATAAAAAAATAGATGGCACTAACCATTTGTCTCGCATGACTCACCGCTGTCGTTCCAAATGTCATAAATGCTGGCAAGCCAGCTACCAACCATGAAACACATTAGTGCCTCACAAGGCTGCTTGGCTTGATTACAGGCTGGCAAGGACTAGGCTGAGTAATTGGGAGAAGATGGGAGGAATGT
The DNA here is from genome assembly GCF_000687185.1 of Egretta garzetta. Lineage (NCBI taxonomy): Eukaryota > Metazoa > Chordata > Aves > Pelecaniformes > Ardeidae > Egretta > Egretta garzetta. The sequence goes on along the minus strand of NW_009259791.1, from coordinate 179,237 downwards.
TTCGCTGGACATCTGGAATTATTGTGTGCTGGAAACATTGCAGAAGACAAACCACTGAAAAACAATGTAGTGCCTTCAACGGCGATCCCCATCGCAGGGCATTACAGTTTGTACAGCCCAGAAGACATGAAGAAACAGAGCGTTGTCCAGGTGGAAGAGGAGACACCCACATTTGGCAACACCTAAGAACAACACTGTCTTGAACACAGCCATTCCCTGGGAATGGCTTCTCATGCACCCCATTGCTGCAGCAGCCACAGAAACCAAAGCCCAGACCTACTCCTACCGAGCCTCTGCTATCATAACTTGAACTTCTCACCCCAGATAGACCTCAGGAAGCGTGATGAGCGGGACCGTAACCTACGCTTGTATCACAAACACAAGCTGAGTGCTTCTCTGGGGTTGCCTTGCCTTTTAGTGGTGGGATGGCAGGGTTAGGTTAACGGTTGGACTTGGTGATCTTAAAGGTCTTTTCCAACCTAAACAATTCTATGAGTCTGTGAGTCTATGATTCTATGATTCTAATCAGGCTGTCCAGTTCCAACCCAGGAAGTCAAACTTAGCCTTGCATCTAAAATAAAGGGCTGTGAAACCATAACTTGGGCCTCCTCTTTTAAAACAGAAAGCGGACCCCTCTCTGGATTACGTCTTCATGGCCACCTCCTGTGCAGGAGTGAGACTGATGTCTGAAAGCCCTGCTCTGGGTCGGGTGATGGGGAGGAGGGTTTCCAGTGTACCATGGTGAGACTCTGGGCATCCTCACCAGGGTGCACTTTCGGACACGGCTACAGGCCCAGTAAATGCATTTTAATTCCTCGCAGACCTCACTGGCAGATCAGGGTCCTGCTGGGTGGGTGGTACAGGCACAGCTTTTCCTCTGCCTGGGGACTACGCATGTCAGGGCAGAGCAGAGCCAAAGAGAAGTGCATTGGGCTGAGTAGAAGATGTAAGTCTCAGTCTCACAGCATCAGACACAATGAATATGTAATAGATAAGCTTTAGTAAATAAATAAATAAATAAATAATCTAAGTTACTTCTGAAACCATGGAGATCTTTGAAGAAACTCATCCCATCATAGCGAGGTGGGCAGTGTATTTCTGAAATGCAGTGTTTCTTAAATGCTCTTCCCCAACTTCCATGGCAGCGATTCGCTGGCACAGACCCCGGTGCCAGGACCTGTCTGTTCCAACCAGAGCCATTCTCGTTTGGGTTTTACAATCCCATTTGAAAATGCATCCCCTCGCTGTTTAATTTCCCGCCCCCGGAGCGCGGTGCTGGGTCTCTTTCCTATGCACAGCATTTCCCCGTGCGGCTCGAGCCAAGGCTGGCTCTGCCGAGCTGCGAAATGCGTCTGCTTCCACTCCGCCGGCTCCTTCCGACAGGCCTGGAGCAAAAAACCTCACCTCGCTGGGTGGTGGCAGGACGGTGGTGCCTGATCTTTGGAGAAGATTCACGGTAGAATATTGCAAACCAGGAAGAAATACTCAGGTAGACAGGGAAATTGGGGGAAGTAAAAAAACGAGGCATGACGCTTTTTTGGCACTAGGCTGTTTAAATCTCAGACCATCCTATGGTTCACTGAGATATTGTGCTCTCCTCTACAAACAGCTGCATTACGTTTTTGTCATTCGGCAAATGTAACCATGGTGTATTTTTAGCTTTAATTGAATATCTCCTTTCAAATCTTATCACTGCCCACCCGCGTCAAGTGGAACGGACATAAATGCAAACATGATGTAGGCTACCTTATGCTGAAGAGCCCAGCAACAGCAAATTAATAATCTTTTTTCCAAGGTGTTCCATCTCGAATCCAGGAGAGACTTGTTTACTGATGTGATTCATAGCTGAAGAATAAAATGTTGTCTGGCGAGGTTGATATTTCACATTTTAATATGGATTTTCACCCAAGGATCTCAAAATATTTACAAACCTTAAAGCCTGATCTACACACAGTTTTTTGCAGCAAATAACCTTTTTTTTTTTTAATTAAGAACATGATTTTCCCCCCCTCACAGTACCTTTCAATAAAATCACAATTACAGTTACAAAATCCTTTAGAGTTGTACAACTTAGTTCCCTTGCCAATATAGAATTTTTTTTTACTAACTTCAGTAACTTGGTGATACTAAATCCATAGAGCATTCATATATAAAAAACATAGCATCACTTGTCTTCTGAAGCTTAACTAATACTGTAATACGCCTTGCAGCTCCACGGATGGAAAGTCAAACAGAGCAGTCAGAGCCTTGCTGTTCCACTGGACTGGTAATTGCCCATGGTTGTGCTGTGAATACAACCTGATCTGAACATCCAGGGAAGCGTTTGTAGAAAGGAGGATGTGTTTAAACTAGCAGGATGAGAAACACGCTGCTTTGCTGCGATGGGAAATCAAATTCTGGCGATGGTATTTTGCTCCACAGGTAAGTAAGCCCTGGGGGGATTAAAGGAGCATGTGTTGGAAATTAGATGTTACACCCCAAGGGTTTTTTTTTTTTTTTTTTTTTTGTAAATGTGTGAATATTACTTGGTCATAAAATCTGGGGGGCGAGAGAAGGGCTAGAATATAAATGCAAGATCAGTGAAGGAAGATAAAAAATGAAACTGGGAGCCAGCAAGAATCATGGCACGTGCTGTGTGCGCTGGCAGCCCAGAAGGCCAACCGTACTCTGGGCTGCATCAGGAGAAGCGTGGCCAGCAGGTCAAGGGAGGTGATTCTACCCCTCTACTCTGCTCTGGTGAGACCTCACCTAGAGTACTGCGTCCAGCTCTGGAGCCCTCAGCACAAGAAGGACATGGAAGTGTTGGAGCAGGTCCAGAGGAGGGCCACAAAAATGATCCGGGGGCTGGAGCACCTCTCCTATGAGGACAGGCTGAGGGAGTTGGGCTTGTTCAGCCTGGAGAAGAGAAGGCTGCGGGGAGACCTGATTACGGCCTTTCAGTACCTAAAGGGGGCCTATAGGAAAGATGGGGAAAATCTTTTTAGTAGGGCCAGCAGTGACAAGACAAGGGGTAATGGTTTTAAACTAAACCAGGGTAGGTTTAGACTAGATATAAGGAAGAAGTTCTTTACAATGAGGGTGGTGAAACCCTGGAACAGGTTGCCCAGAGAGGTGGTGGAGGCCCCATCCCTGGGAACATTCAAGACCAGGTTGGACGGGGCTCTGAGCAGCCTGATCTAGTTAGCGGTGTCCCTGCTCCTGCGGGGGGGTTGGACTAGATGACCTCTAGGGGTCCCTTCCAACCCAAAACATTCTATGATTCTATGGTAGGTTGCTAAGGGCATGCGTGCAGTGCACCAGCAGCTCCTGGCACCTCTGCTGGGGATGCCCAGCTGTGCCCGGCTGTGCCCTCTGCCACTGCGCAATCGCGTGTGCTGGGTCTCAGAAGGAACAGGAGAGAGGGGAACTTCATTTGGTAGGTTATGATATAGAAGAGGCTGAATAGACAATAATACATCTCCTCTGCTAAGAAGATTAACTGCTATGAGCTGGAACAGACGCCTCTCCCTCTGGTCAAACCCCTACCCCTCTCCATGAACAAATGTAATGAAAGTGGGGAAAGGAGTGAAAAACTTACAACATCATTGATGAGGAAAACAGAAATTGTGGGGGGCATTGCCCTGCCAGTGAACTGTACCCACCCCACAGATCTCTGTATCAGCTCTTTCCTTTCCTGTATTTGCTTTTTTCCCCCTTTCCCCCAACCTTTCAGCTCAGTAATTCTCTCCCAGGCATTCGCATAGAGCAGTGCACCAGCTGCTGTCTCCGTGCGGACCTGTCAGATGAATTACTTTATCTATCCAATAACTTACAAACTAAGTCCAAAAATGTATTTCTGTTGACGTCTCTGTCAGGCTGAGTCCTAAGGATCCCTAAAGACCTCCTTTCACAGTAATAAGCTATCTGCTTTCCACTGCCTGATCTGGAATACTAAAACATAGATTTACCTACTTTTTGGTTATCCTATTTTTCACGGCTGGCTTTGGCTCTGGCAATCTGATCTGAATAGAGTTTGGAAATCTTTAATTCTGCTGAACGCCTTGGTCACCTCACTGAGAGAACATTCACTTTCATTTCCATCTTACGTGCTTTTCGTGTTTGAGCTTCTATCACTGACATACCTAAGGCAGAGTATTTGAAGATGTGGTATCTAGTCATGCATGTGTGCGTGTCCGCTAAGAAAACTACTTAATAACATAGGGTGGCTGTGTCATATTTTTCAGTCAAAGGACTGCTTTCAGGGGAAATTGGGATTCAATGTTATAGAGCCAAAGTTATGATTTCTGTAATACAAGCAGAAATATTCTTCCTTTTCTACTTTCTTCCATGAATTTTATTTCCATCCTTTGGAGAGCAGAGTGCTGGAGTAAAAGTCTGTATGATTTAGTGTCTGTACTGGCTCTGTGGTTGCTCTACACTCAAATCTCATGGTCTGCACACAACAGAAAGCTTCCCACCTTCTTGCCTGAAAGGGCACATTCCTGGCTTGGGTTCAACTCGGTGTCCACCAGGACCTCCAGACCCTTTTCTGCCGAGCTGCTTTCCAGCTGGGCAGCCCCAGCATATATTGGTGCATGGGATTGTTCCTCCTCAGGTGCAGGACTTTGCACTCCTCCTTGTTGAACTAAATTATTGCTATTGTTACCCAAAACTCAGCTGTTCCCTCCTCTCTGTGTCCTAGCCATGCTGTGTGTGGTTTTGAAAGGCTTTAAGTGCAGACTTGCCTTATTTATGAATTCCCAGGCAGCGTCAGCCTGGAGATCAGTAGCTAGGTGTTTCACAGAATCACAGAATGGCAAGGGTTGGAAGGGACCTTGGGAGATCATCCAGTCCAACCCCCCTGCTCAAGCAGGGTCACCCAAACCATGTTACACAGGACATCGTCCAGGGGGGCTTTGAATATCTCCAGAGAAGGAGACTCCACACTCCCACTGGGCAGCCTGTTCCAAGGCTCAGGCACACTCAAAGTAAAGAAGTTCTTCCTCATATTCAACTGAAACCTCTTATGTTTCCGTTTGTGCCCATTGCCCCTTGTCCTGGCACTGGGTACCACTGCAAAGAGCCTGGCTCCATCCTCATGACACCCACCCTTAAGATATTTGTATGTGTTGATGAGGTCCCCTCTCAGTCTTCTCTTCTTCAGGCTAAACAAGCCCAGCTCTCTCAGCCTTTCCTCGTAGGGGAGATGCTCCAGTCCTTTTATCATCCTAGTTGCTCTCCTCTGAACTCTCTCTAGGAGTTCCTCATCTTTCTTGAACCAGGGAGCCCTGAACTGGACCCAGTGCTCCAGGTGGGGTTTCACCAGGGCAGAGCAGAGGGGGAGGAGAACCTCCCTCGCCCTGCTGGCCATGCTCCTCTTAATGCACCCCAGGACACCATTGGCCTTCTTGGCAACAAGGGCACCCTGCTGGCTCATGGTCAGCTTGTTGTCCACCAGGACTCCCAGGTCCCTCTGGGCAGAGCTGCTTCTCAGCAGGTCAGCCCCCAGCCTGTACTGGTGCATGGGGTTTACCCAAAGCCATGACACAGGCTCCTCTACCTATGCACAGGACGATTTTACATTTCTAAGCAAGTTTTCCTGGTAGAAATTCCCTGGGACAGGTGTTTGGGACATCTCAGGTGCTTGGCCCTCTCTACATTTTGGCTGCTTGTTTTAATACTTGGTCTATTGCACTTAAATGCTTACATTCTGCCAAAGCTGCACTTTTAACTCTCTGTCAATGTATCTGCTCCATGTCCAGTGAAGCTGCTAGACCAAGCTCTAAATAAAGCCTCCTCTATTGCTCAAAGGAGGCGTTTGCCCAAAGGCTTTGCCCATATTCACAGCAGAGGCGCTAAGGGAGCGATGCCCAAGCTGGGGTGCACAGGCTCAGTGCCCCATGTTTCTGTCCCTGCATCTCTTGCTGGTTTGCTGGAGGACTGCCTGTGTGCACACACTAATATCTGGTTTAGTCAAAATCAGCTGCTAGATACAGACCTGTCAGCTACATTTAAGCTGGCCTAGGTAATTTTGACTGAAATGCCTAGAAAGCTCTCACAAATAGTTCAGCTGGAGAGGGGGGAAGAGCAGGCATTGGCAAATGAGAGGTGCTTGGTAGCTGGTTGGAGGTACCCCTCTTCTATCTCCAAAAGTGGTTACAGAGACACCCCCTTTTAATCCAGCTAGTCCATGCAAAAGACAGGGACAATATTCCTTCCTACAAGCTAGACTGTTTTGGTTTATTTGACACTGACTTATGTAAGATAAATAAGATTTATGCTAGATAAATACAGGTTGGATTAAAAGAATTAGTATCCAGACTATTTATGTTAGCAGTTTTACTGAATCAGTTTTAATCAAGTTAGAGAAGTAAAATTTGAATATAGAAAAAGAACCAGATATAAACAAGAACACAGGTGATAAGATGTTTTGACAGCTTTTCTTTTCTTTAAAAAACTACCTTTTTCTGATTATGGCTGTCATTCACCCCTTAGATCTAAGGTGACACCATCCATAGCCACAAAGCTGGAATTTCCCAAATTAGGCACGTCTACAAAAACAGGTCAAGGACAGAGCGAGCTTCAGGCTCACCAGGGCATCGTCCGGAGGCACTGAGCCTGAGCCTAACTGCTAACACTGCCCAAAGCAAAGCTTTACTCTCTGCATACTACCATGCAGGCTGTGCAACTCTCCCCTTTTGAAATCAGGAGAGCCAACCCCAGGGAATCACAGCTGTGCACTGAGGGCCCTTCCCTCCTCTCCCTGGGCTGAACACCAGAGTGCGTGAACTTCAGCAAGGCCGGGTGTAAGCAGAGCTTAGTTGGAAGAGGACCTGGGGGGTTGCTTTATCTCAGCTCCCTTGAGCTCCTTAGCTGAACAAGCAGTTTGTATGGTGATGTTTGCCTGAGTTCCTGGTACTTCTGCAGCCGTGAGCTGCTCAGTTCAGACTCTGTACTGTGGGTTTTCTTCTTGTACATTTGCATCGTACATCTGCATCCTCCTGCAGAGGACCGGGCAGCCACATCTGCCCTGGCCACAGCAAACCCAGGAGCAGGATGCAGCCCAGTATAAGGCAAATTCAGGAAGGCTTTCTCAGCTCTCTTTCTATTTGAGAGTGAGTTAAGCAGGACTTTTCTCTCCATACCTAGACAATGTGCAGACCTGCAGTACTCTTCATTCATTACCACCTCACACCAAGCACCAGCCTAAGCTCGGGAGGATATGTATCCAGCTGTCTTGATGGGGAATTTGCTTGGTCTTGTCTCAAAAGCAATAAAACCCCAAACCCTTTATGGAGAAATAAAGCTTGACAGAACCAAAAATTGCATGCAGTCCTCTGATTTCCCATCTGCATGGTCGACTCAGCTGGGACATATGTGCCCATAGGCAGGGACATCTGGTAGCACAGAGACATGGATTCAAATCAGAGATCTGCAGTACCTTTGTCACTGGCGGGATGTGGGTTCATCCAGTGTGGGAATTTATTTTTCCTTATTTTTCCAGCGTCTAACTCAGGAACTAAAGTACATGGCAAGAAGTCTGAGGAGCAGGAGGAGCAGGAGAAGCAGGAGAAGCTTGAATGTTTTCCTGGAAACTTTCAAGGCCATGTTGATGGGGCTCTGAGCAACCCGATATAGTTGAAGATGTCCCTGCTCACTGCGGGGGGGCTGGGCTAGGTGACCTCTAAAGGTCCCTTCCAACCCAAACCATTCTATCATTCTATGACTCTATGATTCTAAGCCCTCCTGGCCCCTCTGTTCAGCCAGGAGGGCTGGCTGGCTGGGTAGGTGCAGGAGGACAACCCAGGCCAAGGTCTGAGGAAACCTTCCCATCCCACCATCCAGCAGGAGATCAGTTCAGCCAGCACAGCTGACAGAGCATCTCCAGGAGCCTTTGGGCAATCTGACATGAAGAAACTGGAACTGGCTGCATTTTGCAGAAACTCATGGTCAATAATTAGTGCTCACCCATTAAAAGCATCGCTGAAGCTGAGTCCTTTGACTCTGAAGGCTGAATCCCACATTATACCAGGAATAAAATGAGGCAAATAACCCGAGCTGAAGCCATCACTGTAGGCAGCGAGGACTTCACAGCATAACCAGGGGTAGGAGGCTGCCAGCTTCAGCTCTGATGTCCTAAGTGATCGACAGGTCCACAAAGCATCGCAGGGAGGAACTGAACACTTCTCATGCAAGAGGCTGAATTTAAAGCATTTGAAATTCTCAGCTACATCAACGCTGAGTGGTAAGTACCTGCCTGTGGCTTGGGGATGAGTCTGCAGAGGAAGATGAGGCAACGGGAGACTTGTGTTTCTGCCGTGCTAAAAATCAGACCCTACAGGAGGCCGAGCTCCGGCTTTTTGGCTCAAAGTGACCATCAGGCAGGGACTCTGCCCCTCTCTCTGGGGCACCTTCCCAAGGGTGGCCGCCCCTGTGGTATGGCATCTGTGGGGTGGTCTCCAAATGACTGAGGTTTGTGTGGAAAACCCAGCAGAGATTTAGCTACAAGTCCCTGAATACAGAATCTTGCATTTCCCAAAGCTTTATCCTGGCGAACAGGTCCCTCTGATGGGTCATCAGATCCGTCAGGCTGTCAGACGTTTTTTCTAGATTATTGCAGAATATTCAGAGGGATATCAAGATGGCTTTTCTGATAACTGGGCTTTTTTTTCTTTTTCTTTTTTTTTTTTTTATAGTTCATGTTGCACAGAGCATTAATAGAGACTATCATGTGCTGTTCCTTTTTTAATGAAAACACAAGATGTCCTCAAAGGTTGCTCTAATTAGAGTAATTCAAGTGCTTTTGAGTGAGCTGACTGCTTGGGAAATGCTACTTCATTAAAAAGAAGAAAAGATGTTACAGAAATATAGACACCACCAGCACCACTCCCAGAAAATAATAGAATATAGAAAAAATTGTTGGGCAGCAGAAATGAAAGCAGAATTTCTGGCAAAAGAAAAAAACCCTGCAATAGTCCAGGGTCCCCCCCAGTGCCCAGTTCAGACCTGGCTCTCCTGCCCGCTGCCCTTCTGCCTGGTGGACATGTCCTGGTTTTACTTCACGTCGTGTTGAAGTCTTTATTTTTGGTAAAACAAAATCCCAATTCTCTGGCTAGAGCTTGTTACAACGGCCTCAAGGGAGCTTTAAATGTTCATTTACTTTACCAGAGTTCAGAAATACATAGCTCAAGCCAATTAAGTTTTTAATTAAACATTCATTAGGAGGAGAATCTTGCATATGAAATTTCTCCACATCTTTCTTAAGAGACAGAACAATCCATAAAGCTTGGCAACCTCTCCATTACAGCAAGTTAAAGCCCAAGAACATTTCTAACCTTCGCTTGTGAATTGTATGACTCACAAAATTGAAGATCTTGGAGCAGAACCCTGCAACTCTATTTCGTTTTCCCAATGTGTTGATTTATGTATTGATCATATTCCCCGGGTTCTTTTGATAGAAAGGCTGTCATTTAACAAATAAACAGCATTTCATTTGTGGGCACTGTGCTTCTGTGGATTGCAAAGCCAATATATATATGCAATTCTGCAGCTAGGCTGTTAAAGCAAGAGTGCGTTCAGTAATTGATCTGCGTCAGCATCCTCCACCACTTGAATGATAATACATGTTTTAAACAGATCGGTCTTAAAAACTAGAATGAGCCTGGCAAAAAATGCCTGAAGAGATCCAAAAAAGAAAGATATGATAAAAGAAAGTGTTATGGAGTCTCCTGTGTGTAATGTCTTGAGAGGGTATTTAGATGTTTGGTGTCCAGAAAAGGTGGCTGGCGCTATTGATTTTAAAAAGAAGACATCAATCCTCTTCGGTCTGCTTTGTACTTACCCAAAACCATGAAATCCCATACCAATGGGACAGCAGGTTATGGCTAGCGGGATGAGACTGAAACCCAGCCTTTCATGCCTGATAGCGGGGAAAGGGAAACTTCTGCATCTTCATAAACTTGATTGCATGTTGGGCTGCTGATGCATTTAGTTAGAAAATGAAAAATCCCACCAAAATGCAAAAATCTTTTTAGT
>NW_009259791.1:129901-169206 GCF_000687185.1 Egretta garzetta | reverse complement strand
AACTCATGGACAGTGAAAACCGAGCAGCGGGAATGTTTTATAGAGGGTAAGTTAAGCTCAGGTGAAATTGCTTTTCTGTAAGACTGAATCTATATGAAACCAATAAAGGGAAGATCCAGTGCTTGCATTTCTTTCAAAGAAGAAAAATATCCATCTTTGAAGATGTTCTAAACTCCTTAGGTGGCAGTACCTCACAGCACCTCTTCATTGGCTCGTGGTGTAACATAAAATAATGAAAATACATTACTGCAGCAACGTGAAGATCCATTGCAGGGGCAGAAATGGGTCATCAGAGGTAGGGAACTGGCAGCACCCAAAAAACGCTGCCGAGGTACCCAGGAGAGCCTGTGAACTTCCACCAGCGCAGACCAGAACATGTATTGATTGCCTTTGAGTATAAGATTAAACAAGCAGCAGTTCTCCGTGTATAATTTATAGGTTACCGGTGACAATGTCACACTTGGCTGTTCCTTCTGAAGCGGCATCCTTCTCCCGTGAGTCACCCTCATCCCTATCAAGGATAGAAGTGGTATAAAAAACCCACAGCTGGAGCCAAATCTATATTTTTCATTTCAAACTTTGACACATGGAAAATAGCCTGTTTGGAGTTAGTGCCTGGATTTTAAATTTACCCTTCCAGTTCTGTGTTTAAGGAAAAAAAGCCTGTTTGCTTTTTAAAGATTTAGTTTCTTTTTCTTCATTGTTCTTTATCCATTTAAATGGGGCCCTTTGGTACCTGTTTCAAGTTGACAAAAACACTGGGAAAAGGGAAATCCGAAGAATTTTTGTTTCTAAACTGAGAAACAAATATTACAATTTTGTATCTGATAGGGGGTAGAATCTAGTTTTGGAGAACAAATGAACAGAATTAACTTTTCAGATGCTTTTTGTCAGCTATCCAAGTGTCATCTTCTCCTGGCCATGGCCCTTAACACCAGATCCCAGGCTGAGCTGCATGGAAAAGGCCATGAACTGCAGGAGAAATTTCTTCTTGCCTATCCAAAGCAGGGCAAGTTTTCCCAGGGAAGGGCTGGGCTCAGCATCCCCCCGTGGCCATATTCAGCAGCTTCCCCTTCCCACTGCTTCTGGATCACGTTCCCCACAAAGAGGGGCAAAGGTCTCAAATGAGAAAATTGGGATAATACCATAAATGCAAGTTACAGATAGGCTTAGGCCATCCCTGAAGAGGAATCAGGATCCTTTTTCTCTGGCAGACAGACAACACCCTAAAGACCCTTCCTATGAAAACCACAGGGATAAACAGGCTTCCAGCTTTTTCCCCAGCCATAATTTGGAATTCTGTACCTAAATCCCGTTATGGCATAGCCATTGACCTCTAGGTCACTGGAACACTTTGAGAAGCAACCCACATTTAGAAAACACATTTTCAATGTTGAAAAAAGAAAAAAAAAAAAGAAGAAAAGTTTTATTTTTCTTTTTGCCTGCAGAAATCCTTTAGCAAATGCATCAGACAGTGCCTGCCAAGCGTGGTCAGCTGGGACGTCAGCTGGCGATGAATAAATACGGAGGAGGAATCTGCTGGAGGCTGCAGGGCTCCCGTAGGCACTTGGAGATCTGTTCACAAACCCAGCACATATCTCCACAGCAGGACTGACCTACAGCACTCGCTCCTCCATGGCATTTGCAGTCTGCCTGTGGCATACATTACAGTGCCATATACAGCACATCCTATCGGCGGCCTTGCAGGCAATGGCCAAGGCACTCACTACAGCTTGGAAATAGCTGGAGGACAACAAGCCATAAGCCTGAACAGGGATGTGTGAAGGCTCTAAACCTGCTTACAGTGCTCTTGCTTGTCCCAAAGTTGTTCTTGAGATTCCTGCTATAAACCATACGCCCCAATGAGATCTATGGCCATGCTGGTTTTCAAACTGTGCTCCATGAGATTCCAACCGGTGATCTGCTGCTGTCTTTCCAAATTGTATCACTGCTACAGTATGATCATTTGGATTCAAAACCCCCCAGCTGTGAAACACACCCGTGTTGGCAGTCATCAGTGGTCCGCACTTGGCATCAAGTTCTTTTGCAGTAAAAAAAAGAAGAACCTGAGGCTGAAGGTCAGAAAAAGGCTGAGGATGATGTTGTCTGAGCTGTGCTGAAGTTCCCAGCTCACTGTTAGACCAAACCAAGTCTCTCGTTATCCACTGCCACATGGCATCCTCACGAAACAAACCAAAACCCCAGGAGTTTAATGTTTTATTCACAACATGAAAAGCTGAGGCTTCATCTTGCCCTTGGCATAATAAATAGACTGATGGAGACAAGTGCCTCCCTTACTTTATCACTGCAAAATGCCCACCGACCCGTAACCGCCTTCAGCAGCATATACAGGTGCTGTATTTTTGGCCGTAGAACGGGAGGGAAAATGCAGATTTCATGAGTTGCCAGTGGAGATTTGTATTAACCTGGTTAATATCTCTGAGCTTGCTTCACAAGAAAAGTGATTTTGGTTGTCACTGCATGTTGCGCTGCGTGGCCAAGCCTGGCAACGCAATTAGTGCTAACCGGGAGGCGAAGGGCATGCAGGGACCACCGCAATGCTGCGGGCACTAATGGATATCACCACTTGCCATCCGTGACCTGGCAGTTAAGCACACTTCCTTCCCAGGCCACGTCAGGTATGTAACCGGCCGTTTTCAGGTCTCTGCAATCTCTGCTGCCAGAAAAACTACGTGGTGACGGCACCTGACGCAGGCCAGAAGAGTGAATGTTTATCACTGTTGCATACCTCTTAATAAACATCTATAGAATATCACAAGGTGAGCAAAGGTTGGCCCACAGTAAGTGGTACTGTATGGAGGAAGGTGTGCAGCCGGAAAATATCAAGATATGGAATTAAAAGCTTGAACTGAACTCCCAAAGCTGATCATTACTGGAGCTTTCCCGGGTGCTTACCGGGCAGATAAAAGACTTGTGTATGATTGAAAGGTTCATGGTGGATAAATGGCAGATGGTACCTGGGTGTGGGAGGTATGGTGTGGTGCACAAGGGACTGGTTAAGAGGAGCTGTAACCTGGGCTCGTTGGATGCCAGACATCTGGAGCGTGGGGTGCAGATGCTATTTTTCCAGAAAATACAGTATTGTGCCTATAATTAGGTCGAGACAGACACACATATATGCATACATACACAGAAATATATATACACACGGTGTTAAATAAAAATTGGTCAAGGCCAAACCCTGGCCACAAGGCTGTGCAGCTGGAACTGCCTTTCATCGGCACTGATTAAGGCTAATCCTCTACAGCAGGTTTGTCTTGGAGAGCCGTGGAGTAAGCCACCAATTCGGTTATGTGGACCACGGTGGTCCAGTGCTTCAGATGATTTCCTTGGCCCTCTCATTTAGCAGCATAGATGTGCCTTCAGGATTCCTTTTAAACCCATTTGCCATCATTTTTTGAAACATGGAAGCAACAAAAACCAGTTTTCATTTCCATCCACCAAATCAGACTATTCATTATTTGTATTGGTCAAGGTTTTGAGTGACAAGAGGGTTCCTGCCACCTCCAAAGGGGAAAAAACCACCAGTGCTTGAATAGGAGAACATCTATTACAGGATGTGCAGTAACTGTGGAAAACATGAATCCAGGAGCAGCTTTATGAGGGGATGACTCAGACATTGGTCATCCCTAGAAGAGTGGTCAAAACAGTCGGGAATACAGCGATGGGAAGGCACCTGCATTGCAGAGCTGAGGTGACTCAGAGGGAGGGTTTAATCTCCAGCTTCTGAGATTTCTGTCCTGTCATGCAAGCCCCATCCCCAGGAGCATCCCAAATCCATGTGGTCCTTCCTTCTCCAGCAGCTGCAGCCCTGGGAGGCTGGGGTTCACACATGGGCACTTTCCCCTTCCTTCCCAGAGGTGAAATTTGGGGGGAAGGGAGGGTCCCCTTCAATGCAGTGTTGATAAAGAATGAAAAACTGTTTTGGCCACAAAGCCATTTAAAAATTCAGATGGGTTTCATCAAACATGTTCTAGCATGGTTAGGATGATGCTGACTGTAGGGACAGCTGACTCTGGCCTGGGAAAGGTGGGTCATCAGATTAGGTCAAAAACAAATGGGAAAAGATGATTATAATTTTCCACAAGACTGAGTATTGTCTTTTCTCAAGTTCTTTTGCTGCCCTATTCCTTAAAAACTAGAAATGTGTCAGAGCACAGGGAAGGCCCGATTCCAGTTCAAAGACTATTCCCAAACTTCATTTAACCTATAGTAATCTGCTCCCCAAACCACAAGATGCCCCATCCTCACACTCGCTTGACACCCCACGCCCCGATCCCAACCAGGATGGGTTGGTCCCTGAGCCCCACAGGCACTCATGGCTGCCCGGGGGGTCTCCAAATTGTTCTCCATCCCATAGATCTACACCTCCACCCTCTTCTTCCAAGCCCTTCAGCCCTTTCTTAGTCAACAGAAGAACTCCATATGGTCTTCTAGCATCACCTCCTCCTTCATGTCTCATGTCTTTCAGTGCGACCTCCAGAGAGGACCGGAGTTAGATAACTTCCAAGGATTGCAGAAATGCTGCTTTGCTCTTTTTCCTGCAAACACAATATCGGGCTGAAAAAGAATTGTATGTAAAGCCAAAGCGTCAGAGCTGGCATTTCTCAGGCTGGCCGCACATTCCATTTTTTTTTGGAATACACATTCCATTCTTTTTTTTTAATAAAACCCATTTACTTTGTATTAGGCAAACGGGAAACTGATGCGAGCAACACGGCCACTGAATACTTATCACATGCACTGGCTGGGTTTCAAGGCAGCGCTGTACAAGCGTGAATACACGGATGTAGCTGAGGGTTTCATCACCAGCATCTGACTCAGGCACACGCACCACCATACCGAGTCCTCCCTCATCCTCCCTCACATCAAAAGGTCCATGAAACTTCAGGGTCCCTGGGGCAGGCAGCATGCTCACCACTCCAGTGACCCCAGAGGATCTTCATCCCCTGTAATGAGCCCCTCATCCTCCTCCAAGCTCACAGTCTCACCCTTGTATAAGATGTCCAAATCTCTATGAAGCCCTCAGCCACCAACCTCTGCCCCAGCCCCTGGCCACTGCACGAACTCGGGGGGCACCTTATTCCCCAGGCGCATCAGCTGCTGCTCAACTCTTTTTCCTTTACTTCACCAACTCTTCATTTCTTTGCTTGGAAGCCTTAAAGCAATTTCTTCCAGTTCTCAAAGCTACACTTCTCCCACAGCTTCAGGGGGTTGTTTGTAGGTTTGGGAGCTCTCTTTTGAGCCAGTGCCCCTATTTTTAAGGGCTCTGCTATTAACTCATCTTCTATGCCCCATCACACCTGGTACCCAGCACCGGTCCGTTCAGCACGATCATGTAAACAGGCCTAACTCAGCAGTGGCGCCTTGCAAAGCTAGCGTAAAGCACAGTTAGCATAAAACCTGCAGGCTGGTATTAGTAGCAGCAATATTGGGTTTACTGGGTTTATTGCAGGGAGCTGCGACCGCTGCCGGCACCAAGGGCGATGGGGAAGGCGAATGCTTTCAGCTGTGGGGCTGCAAGCAAAGAGCCACGACGGGGGGGTCCTCTCACTGATTTTTTTTCAAGTGCTGCAAAGTCTGAGCCTCTTGAAATAAGTGGAAATCTTTCCAGGGAACTCAGTAGCCTTTGGATGCAGCTTTCGGGGTACGTGAGTCCACCTGTGCCTGCAAGAATGCACAAGGGTGATCGTGCCGTAGTGAGAAATGCAGTCTGATTTTGGGAGGCTCTCTGTCACGTGTGGTGCAGTGCGGCTGATCCGGCCCTCCAGGTAAATTAGTTTTTTGCTAGAAGGTGTCACAGCTGAATTGAAGAGGGCGTCGGTAATTATACACAGCAGGAAATCTCAGCCCGTATCTGCTCTCCTACACGAGCTTGATTGAAATAAAATACTTAAGTGCTTGTTTTCACTTTTTGGATTTATTTATGTCTTTTATATGCACTTTCCTTGGGTAAATACAGTGAAATCTCATACTGTGAGTCGAGATTGAAAGCACAAGCAGTTGGCCTAGCCAGGCTGGAAGACTCTCATGTATTGATTAGAGCAGGAGCTTTCTGATGTGACTGTTTGCCCTGCTGACCTATTTAATTAATTGGCTCATCATCAGCAACGCAGCCAGGAGCCATGTGTCATCTGTGGGAATATTTTCCCCAGATACACAGCCTATAGAGAAATAAAATCTATTTCTTCTTCCTATTGCTTTGGCATCTCATTTTACTGCTGAGTAGCACATACAGCTGTATGTCTCCAGCTGGGCACGAAAGGATAAGAACTGAATTTGCAAGTATCATAGCACGTTTCAATTTGACAATGTTAAAAAAAAGGAAATGTTTCATGTAGTCTTAGTTCAGTGTAAGATAGGCTCCTCCTTAGGAGGATAGGCCTGGTTGGATGGCACCACCATTTGCTGGGAGCATGGCAATGCTTAGGTTTTACGAAGGCCATATGATCCCAATGTACCTGAGATGTGTCCCAGGCACCAGGCATGACCTGTAAGGTAAAAGGAGGGCTCAGGCCATCCAAAAGACAATTTTCTCCAGGAAAGTAAAACATTGGGGTCAGCCCAGCCCTTGGTTGAAATATTTCATTTTGATCTCATCAAAGGATAACTGAAAAACACGGGCAAAATCAAAATGTTAGTATTACAGAATATGTTATTTCCAATTAAAAAAAAAAAAAATCTGTGGAAAATTCCAACAGCTTTACCAGCATGGCTTATATCTGATGGAGACAAATCCAGCAACCAACGTGCAAGCTGACCACGAAGCGCACAGAGGTGCCGGTGCCAAACCCAAGAGTAGGCATGTGTGTTTGCTTCCAAACGAAGGAGAACTGAGGCAAAGCATTTGGTACCTGCCTCTGAGCTGAGCACGGGCCAAGCAGTTGCATGTAGAGGACTTGTCATCATCATGTAGTCATTTATAACTGTAAACTCATTCTTATCTTGCAGCAGCATCGGGGAGATCTGTACACCGTAAAGGGAGTCATTACATCTCAGTAATATATTCTCTTTCATTTTCTGCTGGATGATTCACGTAGTTTTTAACCAAACCAAAGAACCTCTCTTCATTTAAGCAAGCTCAAATAAAGGCAGCGAAGACCACTGAAGTTTTTACGAATTTCTATGAAGGTAGTGTCCCACATTCAAGCCCAGCAAACGTGGTCCCGAACACTAACAGAACCTGAGCTGCCGCACAGAAACAACATGGCAACAGGCAAGTGGCCAGCTGAGGCTGGTTGGAAAGCAAAAGGCTTGATTTTAGGAAAACTGGGAGGAGTGGCTGACAGTTGCTTTTGTCCTCGACTGCTGAGCCATCGGTTACTTTGCAATAAACCTTTCTCGCTTCTCCTCTCTCTTTCTCTCCATCTCATCTGAACCCCATCATTGGCCCAAAAAAGTTTTGTTAAAACTATATTGCTCCTAAAGCTTTGTTTAACCATCTTCCCTTGACAATAATCACAGTTTGGTGAAATATGTTAATTAACATGGTCTTTCTCTCTGCTCTCATTTCTGCTCAGGTAGGTGGCTGAGCCATGGGCAGGACTTACCAGGGGAGACCTGGCTGCAGCAGATGATGGTTTTGCATCATTAAGTTTTTCTACTTCAGCCTCCTCTCTATGGCTGTTAAATTATAAAACATCATATGAAGACCCTGTTCTAACAAAACTCTTAAACACACACTAGCTTTAAGCACGTGCTTAGTTGTCTTGCAATTAAGAGATCAGAGATGCTGCACTGGTGGAGCCCCCTACTACACTGCTCCACGGTGACCCATGGGAATTCTGCTTTTCAGCCCATTGAAGCCGGGTGACTATTGGTGCACTCAAAGTTGTTTTGCTCCATTAATTGCCAAATGGGATAGTAGGGTTATTTACAAGGCTTAACGTTAAGCTCATACTGAATGATTTATTGCCTAACTGCCAGGTTGGCTGGTGGCCACAGGAAGAATTTTCTTCGAAATGGGAGGAAAAGTTGATTGCCTGGCGATGGGGCTGAGGATCAGCCTTTGGATGTCCTTACAGCCTTCCAGGAAATGGTGCCTTTCAGTGAGCAAGGCTGCTGGCAGAGCAGCGTAGGTGTCCAAGCGGGGTTACTGCAGGAGCTTTTCTTTTTACAAATTTCACATTGTAACAGTGAGATCCCAAACACCAATGTTTTGCTGGGCTAAATTCAGCTTCTAATTAAGCTTGTACAAACACCTCTGAAAATTTATGCCTGTTCTGCAGTGGGATTTCTGCCTGTTCCCATGCAAGTTGCCGACTGCCAGCAACCACATTTGAGGTTTTGGGCACTCCTTGGTGAAGTAGATGTTCTGTAGTGGGGACCAGCATGGCCATGGGCATATTTTAGGCTGTCTTTCAGCACTGCATAATTCATTAAACTATTCAACAAGGAGGTTTTACACCTCTAATGTGCAATGAGATAATTTGCAGTGAGATCTAGAAAGCCTCAAAGTAGAGAAACAGTCATTACTGGATTAACCTCTGACCATTTTGAATGAATTCTCCCATAAAGGATGCACGAAGTAAGTTCAGCATTCAGTCTGTTCTTCCATGCTGGGAAATACAAGAGACAAAAGAAAGACAGAAAATGCTACTTGAAAATTCATGGTGATGATGGATGAATCCAGAGCATCCTTTTCCCTGAACAGATACCTCCATCACATATCCTAAGGAAGACATTTATTTAGCAATTTAGCAGGACGAGGCAGAGTGTGGTACCATGATGCCACACACACAGAGTTGCTAAGTGACTGAACCTGCACAGCCAAGGGTGCTCGGACCACACGTTCCACCTCCAAAATGAGAATTTCCTCTTCCACCCAGGAGATGGCACTAAGGCACGCACACAAAAAGCATCACTTCAGCCTTACCAAAAATCTGTTTTCCCTCAAGTTGTGTGTTGGGGAGAAAAAGCTGCAAAATTTGCATTTGCTGGGTCGTGCACCTTGCGATGTGACCGAGTGTCCTAAGAGAGAACAGGTTTCTGACTGCTCTATGCATCCTATCATTTGGATTTGAAGTGGATTGCCCTTCTCACGGCTCCAGTGAGTTTCCCACCAGACAACCAGCAGATCAGAGCAGCCTCCATCCAGGGATGTTCCTCTGTTTCAGACACAAGGCAACACCAAATGCTTTGGAGAAATATGCCCAGGGTCAACAACAGTAATAACGGGGCAACGTGCTCCTGGAAAATACCTCGGGATCTGCACCAGCCGCAGTCTGACTCATGTCCAGATTGTTTCTCTGTGCTGCTATTTTTTTTTCCCCTTGGACTTTGTTGCTAGTGTAAAACCTGATGTTCATACACACATCTCATCCCTTTTTGAATCCTGTTGAGCTCATGGCTGGTGTTATCTGGTGCCATGAGCCCAAGAGGGTAATTCAGGGCTGTGCAGAAAAAGGACTGAAAATGGATGGTTTTGAGGTAATACCAGCATTACCTAGAACTTCTCAGCTCTTTCTGACCCCAGTGCTCTTTGATTTTACACCTGCATCACTCACATGAAGAAGCTCCATCCACCAGGTAATGGGAGCATCACCGGGGGCCTTGGGACCATCTCCATTTCCACAGCAGGGAGCTGGGAGGTGGCGGGGGAAAGCATTAACAGCAATCACTGCCAATGTCAGACAGACCAATACTGGGAAGAGGCAACGAGAGCTGGAGAAACAAAGGTTTGGAAGAAAATAAATGTAATTCTGTGAAGAGAAATGGCAGGAGATGGGGATCCAACAGGCTGGATCCTGGCCGTGGGGGCTGAAATGTGCAAGTGCAAGCTTTGAAAGCTGCATCCCTAAGCCTGGTGTCCAAAGCTGGAAAGTGCCTAAACAACCATACTGCCAGAATATCCAGGAAGGACACTGATCTTCAATATCAGCAGCTTCCTTCCTTCTCCCTGGCACACACCTAAGGACCACGTTAGCAAATCCAGGATCCATCTGCCTGATTGAATATCTTCATTAGTGCACCTGACCGGGTGTATCGCAACCATATATTCCGATACATCCATTTGTTTCCACCGTGGTTGCCCATTTTGATTAACATTTAGCAACATAACTTTTTCCCACTGAAGCTGACTTGAAATTACCTTGTATATGTGCCCTCAGCATTTGTCTAGATGCAGCCCCTGGCAGTGCAACAAATTGTTGCAGTGGAGTAATGTCAAAATCAGCTTGAGGAGCCTGTCCCCAGCATGGTGAGGCACGATGATTACCTTTTTTCCGATGAGAAACCTATCATCGAGGCTGTAGCATTAATTTTAAGTGGTGCAAAAGCATCTGTCCCATCGAGAACATCTTTAATTCTCATGGTCTCAGCCTCTAAGGAAATCAGATGTCTGGGTCTCCTCAGGAGCCTCTGATGTAAGCCAGTATTATTTTTCCCTATTTTTATGTAAGGCAGTTTCATTGTTTCTGCCCTCCAAATTCTGCAGCCACTAGTCCACTATACTTAGCTACAATGGAAATACCTTATGCCACCCAAACGCCACATGGGCTGTGATCATAGAATCATAGACTCAGAATTGTTTAGGTTGGAAAAGACCTTTAAGATCATCAAGTCCAACCGTTACTCTAACCCTGCCATCCCACCACTAAACCCCGTCCCTAAGCACCTCATCTGCCCAGCTGTTAAATACCTCCAGGGATGGGGACTTGACCACTTCCCTGGGCAGCCCCTTCCAGCGCTTGACAACCGTTTCAGTGAAAAAATTTTTCCTAATGTCCAACCTAAACCTGCCCTGTCACAACTTGAGGCCATAAACATCCCAGTAAATCCCACACCAGAGCGGGAGAAAGGGAAGCTCTGCAGAAACGCTAGACCCTTGTAACCTCCCTTTATCACCTGCTTGGAGCTTGGCCTTGCCAGATGTCATTTTGATAATCCCCCAAGGCTTCTCCTTCTGCAGGGAAAGACAGCCACGTGCATGGCTTCCCTAAGGTCCTGCAGCAAGTTAATGGTAAAATTTGCCATCATAGAATCACAGAATGGCAGGGTTTGGAAGGTACCTCGAGAGATCACCCAGTCCAACCCCCCTGGCTAAAGCAGGGTCACCCAAACCATGTTGCACAGGACATCGTCCAGGGGGGCATTGAATATCTCCAGAGAAGGAGACTCCACACCCCCACTGGGCAGCCTGTTCCAGGGCTCGGGCACACTCAAAGTAAAGAAGTTCTTCCTCATATTCAACTGAAACCTCTTATGTTTCAGTTTGTGCCCATTGCCCCTTGTCCTGGCGCTGGGCACCACTGTGAAGAGCCTGGCTCCTTCCTCGTGACACCCACCCTTGAGATATTTGTATGTGTTGATGAGGTCCCCTCTCAGTCTTCTCTTCTTCAGGCTAAACAAGCCCAGCTCTCTCAGCCTTTCCTCGTAGGGGAGATGCTCCAGTCCTTTTATCATCCTAGTTGCTCTCCTCTGAACTCTCTCTAGGAGTTCCTCATCTTTCTTGAACCAGGGAGCCCTGAACTGGCCCCAGTGCTCCAGGTGGGGTCTCACCAGGGCAGAGCAGAGGAGGAGGAGAACCTCCCTTGCCCTGCTGGCCATGCTCCTCTTAATGTACCCCCAGGATACCGTTGGCCTTCTTGGCAACAAGGGCACCCTGCTGGCTCATGGTCAGCTTGTCGTCCACGGGTAAGTGGTGATGGGTTGAAACACCTGCAGAGTTTAAGGAAGCAGGAGAGGCGATTCTCAACTCCCTGGGGCAGGGAGCAGTGTGCTGCTGTGTATATATAGTCCCTATATAGTCCTTGTCAGCATCAGGTCCAGGTACGCTTGATATTACTGTAACATAAGTTATTTGTTGCGATTATTATTATCTTTCGATATTTTGGCTGTATCTGCTGAGAATTGCTGAATACCACAAGGATGTCTCATTAAAAGCAACAGCTTGTAGGGGCTAAGGAGAGAGTTCTCTACGCCATCTACCCCAGGCGAATTTTGGCATCAATTCAGATGACCCCAGGTCAGATCACTGAGGGCAGAGGGCTCAGCAGAGGGGCTGAGATGGGCACAGCGCTGCCCGGGGACATCAGCCCTTCGCAGGGACATCAGCCCTTCACAGGGACCGATCGGTGGCTCTGCGTTGCCATCTTCAGGCTGGGAGCAGCCCTTGCTCCTTCCAGAAATCCTGGAAATCTCCCAGACACAGCAAACTCAATTCCGCCTTACCCAGCATTAGCTGAAATCAGTGGCCAAACCCTGGAAAAAGGTGTTCAATACAAAGGAGGGGAAGGAGCTCTGCCAGGCTGCCCTGGGTAACGGATATTTCCCTCCCTGTGAGCGCACAAGGCTTTGGAGAATAAATTGACACAAGAAATGCTGTTTAGCACATGCTACTTTGTGCTGCGAGACAAAAATTATTGGCAAGTTTGCTTTAAAGGACATAAATTGAAATCACCTGAGTGATTTTTAGCTCTGTAGCCTGCACTGTCCTGAAAAAAAGCCTTTTTCTGACAACGATAAACGCTTAGGTTCTTAGGAGATTTTAATGACAATATATGTTTAAAAAGCTCTATGCCAAATACTTCAGAGGTATTTGATAAATACAGTGGTGGGTTTGGAAGAGAGGAGGTTTTCAGGCTTCCAGGGTGGTGGAACATGTATTGTGATGGACAATATCACACAGACAACGTGGAGGGCCAAGGAACTGTAATCACGGAACAGCATAGGTAACACATCCTAAAATAAATCAGAAAATCATAGAATAATATAAGTGTCCTTGCCCAGCAGGGCCAGCTTAGATGAGGTTACTCAGACCTTATCTCAACACCTTGTGAATGTCTCCCTGTGATTCCCGTACCTCTCCGGTCTCCAGGCAATGTTTGACCACCCTTGTGGCAAAAAATATTCTCCTAATAAGATCTGGTTGGAAAATCACTTTCTAGGAGCCCAGAAAATCACAGAATCATAGAATGGTTTGGGTTGGAAGGGACCTTTGAAGGCCGTCTAGTCCAGCCCCCCTGCAGTGAGCAGGGACAAATGCTGCTATCAGAAAAATATTCCAGCAGTACAGCTCTTACCATTTTATCTCAGCTCTTGAGATAGTTTGTACCAGGTCTCACAAATGTTTATACTTTTTCCCACCGTCTCAGTCCCTGAGATCCCACCATTACTCCCAGCTCTCCTTGAAAAAACGGGCAATCCTTGGTACTTACCACGGCCACCTGCGGCATGGCTCACCGGGCTGTGCCCATCGCAATCCCTTTCCCGAAGGGCAGCCCCGAGCACAGCCCCGCAGCGGGGGTTTGCGATGACCAGTGCAGCCTCCACAAGAAAACGCTGTAGTTGTCCTCGTACTCGGATATCCAGCGGTTCCTGTGGAGAACATGGAAAAGGGGATAAGAAGAAGACCTCCATCCTCTGCTTTGTGCACCAGGAGAGGGGACCTGCCTCCCCTGCCGCAGCGGTTGACCACCCAGCCGGGAAAAAGCATAGAGCAGATGAAAGCACATGGTGGTGGCATGGGGGGGCAGGGGAACAGCCTGTCTCCATCAGGAGTGGCGCAGATGCTGCGACACACATGGCTGTCATTGGGACCCATCTCCCACCTAGAGCAACCATTACATGGGCTCAGTCTCCAGCCCACACGTAACTCCCGGATCGTAGATCAAAATCGAGACTTCAACAGAGAGCTGAAATAGATGTGTGTGTTGGGGGGGGCGGGGGGATGAGGCAGCGGGGAGGAATTGCCTTTCCAGTGAGAAATGAGAGCTCAGGAGCAGTTTATGCCTGTTTGTTCATAGTGTGCAGATGAGTCACGCTGCAAACAGCTCCTGCCCTGTCTGATTTGAGAAAGCCCTTTCCCAGGGGAAGCCTAGGCATGGAAATGTTGAGACGTGCCTTCCTCCCCCAGCCCCACAGGGACGTATCACAGGTTGTCCCAGGAGCAGCCTGCCCCCCTCCTATCAAGCCCACTGCAAAACTTTTCAAGAAAAGGCTGAGCAGACCTTGAGAAAGGATTTGGCCCCAAGGGAATTCATTTGAGCTCATTGCATAACACAGACACGGAGAAATACACTTGAGAAACACCTTCCAATCCCAACCAGCTCCCAAACCTCCCTGCCCTACTCTTACCCTGTCCCCACTCCCACCAGCCGCCCTCTCCCCCCAGTCCACCTCTCCCTTACTGCTTTAGGTGCTCATCTTCGGGGAAAATGTGAGAAAGGTTCTTATTTGCTCTACAGTATCCTCCATGGGCTCCCGGCCAGCGCTGGAAATCTGTGTTGTAGGTACTTCTCCAGTCAAGGTCAAGGCACTCTAGTGAAAGAGAGTCCAAGTAATTGAAAGAGGTCTTGGGGTCTCTACCTCCTGTATCCCACAGTCTGACTCTTCCCCCTTCTCCTGAGCTCCATCAGCTGTTTATGCTTTCAGTGCTCCTGTTGGAGCTACCATGATGGAAGGGTTAGCCAAAGAAAAATGCAGGAAGGCTTCCCCGGTGTAGATAAGGTCTTTTAGATGAGGTTATTCAGCCCTTATTTTCTATAGCCTTTTACATATGATGGAAGTCACGCAAGGCAGATCTGGAAATGACACCTTGTGCTCTTGCCTTCTGGACATCGACGTGTCAGCTGGTATATATTTTCTCCTACTGCCTAGATTTTCTCTTTCATCATGCAAGAGCAATGCATCTCTGCTTTATTTAACCAGGGACTAAAGCAGGGAAGAGATCCAGGGTCCGCTTAACCCCCAAGTGAGGACCATCACATCTGTTGTGCTCTCTTCCCCAAAAATGCCCATAGGAGCTGGTTTGAAGGAGTGCCGTCTCCTAACCTGCTCTCCCGAGATGCCCCATCTGTACGTTAACAGCCGGTGTGCGTGTCCTTCCAACTGAGCAGATCTGCCTGCGGAGAAACGTGCTGCCACCTCTCGCAACAAAGCAGGGAGGACACACAAAGAAGAGCCGCTGACTGTAGACATTTCTGATTTTCTAAGTATTTTAAAAATGACCCATTCCTGAAATGAGGCATCAGTAAAGCGTTCTGGTTGTTTTCACTGAGTTTACAGATATTTCACACGTGCATGACCATGTCAGGCTGCTAATGCGACCCGAGCAGTCACAGTGGCAGTTCCCGTGCTGCGGCATTTCCAGGGAGGCCACATTGAGAGGAGCTGTGCTACACAGGGTGGCCCATATGGAAACTGGGATGAAGGAAATGTTATTTACAATGCTCCAACCTCTTCTGGAAAATAATTGTTTTTCTCTGCCCTGCTTCTCCCTACTGATGGGCAGATGGTTACAGGGACTCTGCCGACCTTCCCCATGTCATTCACCTTCCCTTCACCTTCCTCAGCCTCTTCCTGCATTAAATTAAATAACCCAAAGCCAGGCTGAAGGCCACAGGTCCCCCGCGTGGGGGGCAGCTGCCACAACCTCCATCCACTGACCATCCACCAAAACAGACGAGCCCAGGTTCATGCTCCTGTTTTGCTGAGCGTCCTGCTGCCTTGCCCGGCACGCCTCCAGGGTGAATTGCTGGTAGGTGGCCAAGACCGGAGCCAGCTTCTGCCTGCGCAGCAATGTCCCTGAGAGATGGGAGAAGAAAACAGTGCATTAGTCGGGAAGCACCAGCAATTACTCACCCAAATCCTACTCTTGGATGGGAGCAAGCAAACAACGTCAAGTTGGAGCCTCGGCTGGCATAAATCAGGGGAGACCCATTCAATTCAGCAGAGCTTTGCTGAGGTGCATCAATTTTGCATCGATTTGGTTGAAGAAGCCAATAGGGGAAGGATTTATGGTGATATGAAGTAAGTGGAAGGAGCCGTGCTGTCTCCATGTTGCCCTGGAGTGCTAAAAGGAGCTGAGACCCTTTGCAGGAGGCTCATGTATAAAAGGAAAAGACTTTGAGAGAAACACTGGGCTGGACAGGGGTAGAGCAGGAAGGGAAAAGCCCACACTAATTGTGTCGTTAGCACAAGGCAGTTTCAGATGGGCTTGGCCAGGAGATGCTTGAAGCCCTCAGATGACAAGTAGAGTCTAAATAGACAGTCCAAATGGACATCTGTCCAAATGGAGAGACGTCTGTCTGAGCTGCTTGTCCAGACTCTCCTAGTAAGTGGAGAGAGAGAAAACCTGCCAGAGCTTACTTCATCTCATCCTCAAGGTGGCATTTAAGCTACAGGAGATGGCTGTGTCTTTTCTCCCCACTCATCACGAAGGCAGCTGATCTCCCCGCTGATCAGCTCCAGACACAGACATCCCACACTGGGAGAGGTGAGCTCAGGGAATTGAGGACGTTCCTGCTCACGTCCTCCTGGTTGGTCCTGGAGCACTGCTGGGCAGCGCTGTGCTCTTCTCTCTCACACAGGAGCTCGGAGGGAGATCTCTGCTACTTTGGGAAGGTCAGGCATGGCTGGATGATGTTTGGTGACAACTGGTTTTGTTTTCCTGACTTCCATCAGCATTTTAATCCATGGAAGCAAGCTCCTAAATGTCTGAGGGCTGGCTACTGGCCCCTTTGCTGCATTTGCTGCCAGTTACCCCTAGCAGAAGAGCACTAAAGGCTGCGGGTTGGAACCACCCAAGTCCCTTGTGCTCAACCACAGAATCCTTTTGCCTCTCCATGCTTCTGTTTGCCACCTGCAGCATGGGGTTCACTGCAGGTCCCTCTATCCCAAAAGAGCTGCGAAGATAAAACCCCTAAAGACTTTGCAGTGGGGGTGCCTTGGTAGCAGAGGGTCTTCACATCCCAAACGTGGCTGTGCAGGGGTCTCCGAGACTCCAGCTCACTACGTCCATGCTTTGAGCTGGCCTCAGAGCTGTGTATTTGTGCTAGAGGGGTGCTGTGCCCATGCTGCTAATCCTCGCCAGGCTCAGCCCAGCACCAGTACTTTGCCAGGATGCTGCCATCCGTGCGTGTCTGGCCAGCATGGACCACGGGCAGGGGGAGCTCAGCTGGCGAAGGCGCAGACAGACAGGCCCGTCCGGCCTCTCGGTTCCCTCTGCCTGGCTTGCTGCCCGTTGGGTGGCAGGGCCATGCTTTGGTGGGTAGCCTTCTGCAGCAGGAAGGACCGAAGCGAAGTGCTTTCTCTGCTGCAAAGCTCCGGGGCCGGAGGCGCTACCTTCTGGTCTTCTCCCTCCTGCGTCATCGGCACGGCTGCCGGCTCTGATGCTTGGTGGTGGGGTGACTTCTCTCCCCTGCCAGACAACCTTGTCACTGTAGGTCATCGCCCGCTGCTCCCGGGGTATGGCAAACTCCTTGGCTCTTAGCTGAGAGTCTGCAACCTGCAGCTTCTGTGGAAAGAAGCGCCACATGAAGGGAGAGGCAGCGAGCGGGAAGGCCCGTTGCCAAAGTGTCAACAAGCAATGCTACCCGCCGACAGCAAAGGCTGGGCTTTGGTGGGGTTGGCACCCCTGGGGACACAGTGGCCACAAAGCCCCTCCAGAACTGTCAATAAAAATGCACAGACAAGCACAGCTTCGTCTTTCTGTCCATCCTATGGCCTGGGACTCTGCTGAGCGCCAGGTGGACAGCAGGGGGGAGGGAGGGACCCCCGGCACAAGCAGTGGTTTGCTGGTGGGAGAGGGAACAGCTCCAAGGTTCAAGTCAGGGAAAGGCTAATGGGGCTGCTGGCGTGGCTGTTCTGGAGGGTCTGCTGGCTCCAACCTCCTCAGCTCACACTGCAGCTCCACCATGAGCCACTTGTTCCTTTCTAGGGGCTCAGAAGGAGATTCTTCTGCTGTGAGCTCTGCCAGGCTGCTGGGGCCACCAAGGACCATCCTCATGGGGGTTGTCCATCATTGTTTTGGATCTCCACAGGCTTCTATTTGTCCCTCAACCACCAAGGTCCCCAGGGCTCTCCCCAGGGTGGCTTTTCCCTCACCATGCTGACTGTAGGGCAGGTGGAAGCTGCAGGGCTATGGGAACTACCTGTACCTGAGGGCTTCCACCCCTAGGATGGCCAGAGCTCCTCATGAGGCGTCTCCACAGGGATAGGAGCCTCCAGGAGCCTGTGGTGGGGATGGCTCACCAGCCAGTGCTTTCTGCCTTAACCCACGGAGCTTCCCACCTTCCCCTTGGGAGCAGCCTACCCTCCAAAATTTCACAGAGAAAAAAACAGCGAATTTTTTAAAAAGGTTTTGTCCTCTTAAAAGAAAAGCAAATCCCAGCATGGCTCAGAGGGAAACCTGGGCCTCCCGAGTACCATCACGCTACCCTGTGGGACAGCTTTCTTCTGCAGGCCTTGGGGGTTAATAAAAAGGCAATAAAGACAGGGAGATACAACTCAAGGAAAGCAGATGTATCTCAGGTTCTCCCTCCCCTTTTTATCGCCCAAGATAGATCGGGCCTCCATAGGAAGAATGCAGCCTTCTAATAAAAAAATAAAAAAAAAAATTTAAAAAAATAAAAAAAGGAAAAACAGTAAAGAAAAAGAAGTTTTGATGCATGGCTTGGAAACTGCTCCAGCAGGCAGGGGTTAAACCCCCCCCCCCCAGCCAGGATCTCGGCTCCTGGAAGCGGAGCAGCTACCCAAGGCTGGGGCTGCCCGGGAAGTGCTCACCAGCCCCCGAGAACAGCGGGAGCCCCGAGCCGGACGGTTAATGAAGGCTGCTGGCAGCGGGAGCATTCCCCAGGGCAGGAGGAGGGAAGAGGGGAGGAAAGGAGAGGAGAAGGCTCCCCAGGCTGCTGCCCAGGCGAGGGTGGCAGCAGTGGCCACAGACAGCCCCTCTGCCCCAGCGGGCACCTTCACACAATGATTTCTCTGTTCTTGTCCCCCACTTTTTCCTTCCCAGCCTGATTTTTTTTTTTTTTTCTCCTCTCTTGTGAGCATACGAGCCCAAAGCACTTTAGCAACCGAACATGCCCCCCGCCACTTCTCCGCAGTGGCCCAGTGCAAACCGCAGCTGTCCCCACCGGGCTGCCACAAGCAATTAAGCCAGGGCAGGCGGAGCGAGGCAAATCAGATTAAATAGCTCAGGGGGTCGCTCGCACTGCAAGGAGATTAGAAAAAAAACAACCTCAGCTTCCCCACAGAAGTCTTCTCAGGCCCATGCCAGGGCAAGGAGACATCTTCATCCCAAATGCAATCCCCCTCCTCAAGGCGGTACTCCCCCCCCCCCCCCCCCTGAAGGAGCAATAGAAGTCCAAGGCTTAGGCACCAGTTCAGCAAGCAGTCGTTAGTGCCCTGACTTAATGAGTGTAATTAGCATCACCCCTCCCAAACAGCTTTACCAGAGGGTGTGAGGGGGATTTCCTGCAGAAGGGATGAGGACACAAGCCAAGGGCATTTGGGCGTGATGAGACCTGCTGGTGGGACACAGCGGTGGGGACCAAAGCAGACCCTGCCAGCGCAGATGGCACTCACGCCTCCCTGCCTCTCGGCACCAACCCTGTCCCCGGCTGTCCGGTAGCCACGAGAGAGGAACTGGCACCATGGGCTCAAAAGCCAAGCAAGAAAAAGCCCACGGTACCTGCACGTCCACCTCGCTGGGTGGCTTGTACTTCTCGCACCACCGGTAGTGTCTCTTGTACAAACTCCTGTACATGCCCGGTGACACAGTCAGCTGAAATGAGAGGAGGCAAACTCAAGAAGCTGCTAGGGCTTGGGGGAAGCCTTCAAAAAGGGTGATACAAACCCAAAATGCTCCCTCGTAGCTCAAGAGAGGATGAGCTGCTCTTCTGGGCGCAGCCTCTGTCCCCTGGGCCAGTCCAAGAGGTACAACCCTCGCTCAGTCATCCCCAAGCAGGGTGGCCAAGAAGGTCCTATGGTCTTTTGGCAATGGTTTTTTTGCGTCTTCTTGTCTCAGGCAGTCCCTTGCAACAAACACCTTCCTCCTGCCTTTCTCAAATCTCCTCTGACTGCTCAGATGCCCCTGGGGCAGAGCACTAATATAAAGCTGCCAAAATACTTTGATCAGCTGCTGAGGTCCAGTGTCACTCGGGTTAAAACATCATGTGCTTCCGTCTCCTATTTCAGTAATATTTCCCATGTGCTTATCACATATTTAAAGTTAAGTGCTGGCTAATATCAATACTCGTTCTGCAAAGCGATTGGAAAAATTATGGAAGAAAACTCTGCCAAGGGACATTAAGTCCGTGACACCTGCCCTAACACCAAAAATCACCGCAGTGCAAACTGGTGGAGATGGGGAGAGGATTTTAAGCAAGAAGGATTATGTGCGTGTTCTGTTTCCTGTGCTCCTCCCTCAGCATCCACCATGGTGATGCTGGAGCCAGGGAATCGGGTGAGATGAGCCTTCAGGCTGACCCAAGAGAGCTGTTTCTATGCTAAAGCATTAAATGTGCTAACTTGTCAATGCATGGCAGAGGGCTGGGGGAGATGAGCTCTTGTGCAGTAATCAAAGGTGTTACTGCAATCTCCGCTGCAACACAAACAGGTCTACTGTGCGGGGGTGGCTTGGCCAGCCAAGTCTGCACTCCCATGCCTCATCTGATGAAAAGGAACCAATAACTGCACCAGCACACAGCACCTTAAGGAGGGCTCCTCATGCCTTGCCAACAACATCACCCATTATGGGCAAAATGTATTTTAGATTCTCATTCCCTCTTCCTAACATTTCACTCTTTTCCCCCTCCGGGCTTCCCAGACCAGTGGCTGCTTTTGGCCAGGACCCAGAAGCTTGTCACCAGCTCCTATTATCTTCCCAGCCTGGCAGACCCTGCAAAGCTGTTACTCAAACACTGGTGAGGATGAGAGTCCCGTGTGTACTCCACCTTTGAGTGCTCAGTTTTCCTCATTGTGTCCACCATGGTGAGCCAGGAGCCTGGAGCAGAAGAAGTCACTCAGTTAACAACCAGCAAACCAGAACTGCCCCAAGGGATAAGGGGTCTAGAGACCTGGAGTTGGGTACTGGCAAGAGGAAAGGAATTCAACTGGGGCTGTAGGACTCCTGTGCACCCCAAATTGATTACAGTTAGAGTATGATTGACGTCATCCAGCATCAGAAATGCAAAATATACTCATCCAGCCCAGCAACCAGCACGTATGGAGCTGGACACCTCCGGGGATGCAGCTTGGTGGGACGCAGCAGAGATGAGATGGCTGCACCCCACCACTACCAGCCCCAGAGCCAGCTGGGGGGCGAACATGGGTGTTCCCTCCTGTGAGGGAGATCCACCAGCATCTGCGTGGCCACAGTGTTTCCAGGGACAAGGGAAACCCCTGTCCCTTTGTGAGACACCCGCACTCCAGAACCCCAGAGGCCTTGGTGGGAGGGGGTTCCCCATGAAGATGTGGGCTTCTTGGAGGAGAAGCCACCCCACAGTCATCGTTGGGGAGCTGCTACCCGCTCTTTCAACTGCAGCCAGCCATGCTAGGGACATATGTCCAGGAGAGGGACAAAGCCTGCCCTTTGCAAGCTCTCAAACCTCCCCAGCTCCTGCTAAGGATAAAGATGGGAGCAAAAGGTGGGGCAACAGGGAAGGAAAGGATCCACTTTGTGGATGCGTTATGGGGAGTGGAAAAAACCATCATCCTTACCTCACTGCATGGAGGGGTGGGAAACATTGCACAGATAAAGCAGGCAGGGATCTCCACTTGGTCTTGGAGGGTGGCTGAGTACACCTGGACTGTCCCATCCAGATGGTGCAGCCCCCTTCCTCTGGTGACCTGGAGCATAAGACAGCAGGGGATGCTCAGATTTAGTCTTCTGCCCCACAAATGGACAGGAACAGCAAACCAGTGAAGAATATTTACTCTTTAAAAAACGTCAAACATTAACCAGGTTTGGATCCACCTCATCCAAGGCTAATCTCACCTCATTTTAGATGTCCACAAAGAGGACATCTCCCTCTCAGATGATCCTCCTTGGCTTCCTGGCTCGTTTAGCCCAATTCATGTGACCAGTGTAGATAATGTACTTGGGGGTGAAATAAACTGCTTTCTCAATGACATAAACTGCTTTCTCAGAAAGCTTGAGTTTGGTCAGCTGGATCTCATCCAAGAGTCCAATTTCTGTAGCTACACAGGAGCCAGGCTATCGATTCAGAAACTAGATTCTCCGGCACTACAGTTAATGCAAATAGTAGTAAATGCTGGTGATGACGCATAAATCAGAAAGATGACATCTCAGCTCCAGGATCCTCCACAGAGGAGAGCTGGGCACGGGCCTGGGTTCACAAGCACCATTGGAATGAGCTTAATCTCCAAAGTTATTTCTCTTTGCACCCCGTTACGCACCAGGGTGTGACTGGAGCCCAAGGATGCCAACGCTCTGGCAAGGGTCGTGTGCTGCCAACAGCTCCGCACTGGAGTCAGGCAGAAGAAGCCCTTTGTCCCCACAGTATTTTATAGAAATTAATACTAGAATAAATGATGCAACAAGGAAAGAAATAATTTCTAGAAATGCGAAACTCTTGTGTTCTCCTGTGCTTATATTAAAGGGATTACACTCCATTTCCTTCTTAATACAGCTAATGCTCTATGGGAAGCCCTCAGGCCAGGGATTAAAGCACTTATTCAATTAATTAGGAACAAACTTCTGCCTTAAAGTCAAACACACAAATATCAGTAAGCCGTTGAGAGTGTCTTCCTTCCAGGGCGGGGAAAATGGATCCTAGTTCTGATGTAAATGAAACCAAGTCTGCACTCTAAAATTATCAGGAATAACATCAATGAAGAAGATTCACTTTTAAAATATCAGCGTACTGTCAAGCAGCATGGTAAAGGAGGGAGAGTGCCATCATCTCGCCCTCAGTATCTGAACTTCCCTCAGTTACTGGAGGAGCAGAAGCAGGTCGTACAAGACTAACATAAATGAGATACAATTTTAGGATGTAACACTGGTAACTAGCTCCAAGCTGCAGGCACAGCAGTGTTTGGATATATTTGAAGTTAGGGGTGAAATCCTGGCCCTGCTAAACTCAAAAACCAAAATGCTTATTCAGTAGGATATGAATTTCACCTAAGGTGTCTGATTCATTACTGAGATAGGAGACAATTTCCAAAACCTGGCTCCAAATCCTAATCTTCCTTGATGATGGTGTGATCCTTCCGTCCTCTCGCAGGCACAGCTCACATGAAATTAAAAGGCATTTTGCCAGGACAGTTCATGCAGGAGCAGCCCACTATTGCTGTTCAGCTTCCCATTTCTTCTTCCCAAATACCAAACGATGGGGCTGGTAATTGCCAACATAATCCCACTTAGAAATAGATAGGAACCAGACTCCCAGCTCTCATCTTCCTCTACCTCCGAGAGAGCTTACCTGTCTCCTCATTGCTAATTCAGATATAGAGAAAAAGTAAACTGGTCACATGCCTTTTTTTTTTTTTTTTTAAAGCTTTTTTTTATACAGATGGACTTCTTTAAAACTTCCTTCACAGATGCCTGTGGGTTGCAGTGCCATTATCTCTCCTGCAATACCAATTCTTTGCAATGGTCCCAGATTTCTCTTGAGCCCCCCGAACTTGGCAAAAGGGTGCTCCTGCACGCCAGATCCCTCCCCTGGCACCCCCACCCACGTGGGCTGCACATGAGAAGCACCAGGAGGGAGATGGCCAACTGGAGCGAATGGAAATGTTGTGTCGGCTTTATGTTAAGTCAGAATTGCCCTTTCCCCGCAGCATTAACCACTCCATGATCATTCAAACTCTGCCAGGCTACACAAAGCAGCAACGGGCGCTTCAGTGTTACCTGTGCATCTCAGCCATGGGGTTGCTCTGCCAGCATTTTTTTTAACCAGGCAGCTTTTCCTCTGTCTTTTCCTCCCCACCTGCCCCCAGCTAAATACCGTCTATATATTTTTCTAAAGCTTCCCTGCCCTAGGAGCAGCCCATTGGAGAGGGCTCCCTGTACCCTGCATGGCTGCTCTTTGCGCAGCTGCCTGCACACCTCTAAGACAGAAGTTACTGCAGGGGACCAAAGCTGTGCTATAAACACCTTCAGGAGAAAATTGTTCTTAAATAATTGGTTTATTTTCACAATAGCCCAGGGAGGCGATGAGGAGATTCCCAGGGTTAGGGGACTAAAGCACGTACCTGAATGGAAGTGCCCCTGTTTCTCAAGGCAATGATCATCCCAAACACGCTGGGAGGTTTTCAGTGGGTGCTGGTGCTTTTGACCTCTCCACATCATGCTATGTGCATGGCTACAAGGGAATTACAAGAAGCCAGCCAGGACCAGATTGTCAAAGGCAGAAAATGACATGTTTTATTAGCACCTTGGGAGAATTTTCCAATGGGCCCAAATGCATGACAGGTGAGCTCACATCCTTTAGAATCAGATGGGAAGAGTTTAAATTAAAATCAAGGACCTTAATTATAATGTAAACCAATGCGATTTGTGTACCTGATCTGTGCAGCTCCTTCCCAACATCCTGCTGGACGTTCCCCTGTGCTTAAAGACTCCGGGAAGTCAATCTCATAGCCTCAGTAAGACTGCAATAGCACACAGGATGTGAGACAGAGATGAATTTCACCTCAATTTGCCCCTAACTTCCCATATCTGTTGTCTTTTACCACTTGTGAAATGGCAAGGGTTCTATCTAAGCCTGTGTTGCTCTTGTGCAAGGTGCTGCACCGGGAATCAGCAGGGTTCAGGTGAACCATTGCAGCTATTAACAACTCAATGCAAGAAAACATGGCCAAGGAGGACATACCTCCCTGTCAACCCCGCTCTTGACAAGTGCTCTTTGGGCTGGGAATAAGATTCATTGCTCCTGTGAGGATGTTGAAAGAGGGAAGCGATCAGTAAGCAGGACCCCCATCGTGTGAAAGAGGCAGGGCGTAATCTGTGAATCTCCATTCAGGTTATCACCACGGGGAGACAAAGCGCAAAGGGGAGACTCTTCTTCAAGGGACGAGTGTTGACAGCCCATTCTGTCAGCATGAGGTCAGTCATCCATTTGGGTCTAAAAACATGAACTTTCGTGGCAGTGCAGCAGTCCCACATGGGAAGGTTTCCCATGGAGTTATTTATTTCATGCTTCTCTCCAGTTTTTTTGATAAATTGGTGGGGCATCTTGTGATCAGAAATAAGCAGCACCCTTTAGACTAAATCTGAGGCACCTGGAGCTCTCTTCCAGCTGCCTAAATGAGTTACAGGACTGAGTCCTCAAAGTCAAACTCCTTGCACGGACGGCCCTCTCCGTGGAAGACAAGGGCGACTGGTGAACTCAGTGGTGGTGTCCCAAATCTTTGGGCAGTTCTGCTGTAGCCTCCTAAAACAATCAGCTTGTTTGCTCACGGTTCCCCCCGAAAAAAGCATCCATCAGCAGAGGATGGCTGAAATCTCATCACGGTCTATGCGAGTGTCCTGTGATACAAATCAATGCATATTTATGCACCTGCGTAAGGCAAATACATATATGTATTGTTGGAGAACCTAAATCTGCTCACTAATGCCGTTGTTTAAACAGCCCTTTAACCACATCACTTTTCTCCTCGTTAGGTTAAGTCGCTAGAGGTGAAAAAGCCCTTCCAAAATGGTTTTCACTCACTCACTCAGTCCAAAGTAAACATGCCTCTGGGACCATTATGTGTATCAGATATCCGAGGCTTTGTTAAGAGCTTGCCTGCTAGGTAAATTCTGCTTCTCCTTCTCCTCGGAAGAAGAAGGTTAAAATTAGAGGTAGGCTCACACGAGTAGAGTAGAACAGCACCATGCGTTACGGACGCCTTGGAATAACAGGCAAAATTCAGAGCAGAGCACACAAGTGACCCAAGTCTGGGGGAGGCTCTCGGTCTAATATAACTCTGGTCACAACACGACAGTGCCTTAACTTACACCTGCCACTTGCAGTCGCGTTTGTCACAGATCTCACGGTGGCCAAAAGCCTGACATTTTCACCAGCAGTCAGTGGAGCCACCATATAGAGCCCACCATGACATGCACGAGTCGTTGCTAGCAACAAACATAGGGGGACTGTGCATCTATAGCACGTCATGGAAAATCCTCAAGCCGTACCCCCACACGCCTGGAGAGGCTCGTGGGTTTCAGCCAGCTGGACTTCTCTTGTGTCTCACCTCACAATACAATCACATCTGTTTCTTAAAGGAAAGTTTGGCGGGGTAATGACCACTCCAAATCAACTCATCTAGACCTCATTCACAACTGACTACAGTGAAGAGGACCCTTTCCGTTGACTGTGCCAAGGTTTGGACTGGCTCTGCAACCAGGAGATTTTCCCACTGCAGCCATTAGCTGTTCAGCTGATCTAAACTTGTCGGGGAGAATAAAGCAACCACCTGCTTCCAGTGACAGGAAAAGTAAAGTGAGATCAAACGCTAGCAGGAGGAGAGAATTTAAGCAATGCGAGAGGTGGTTGCATGTCATTTCAGAAGTCACCTTTTTGTCTTTGATCTGTGCTTAGGAAGCGGGCACCTCCTGGATCAGATGGTCATTAGAGAAGTGTGCCACTGAAGTCATCCCACCTTGAAGTCTCAAGTGTTTGCTTTCCTCGGGGATCCTCCTCCTACTTCCGCTGCCGTGTAAATCATCTGCCCTGAGATTTGCTTTAGAAAAGCCAGTTAATACAGGTTAGGGAGCAGGGGCCAGGACTCGTGTCCTCCTCTAATGCCAGGATCATTCACTGCGATGGAGCTAAGACTGCTCTTTTATAACTGTATTACACACACACACAGGTAGGTCCTCTGAAGATCAGAGGAGAGTTATTATAAAAGCTGTTATGCCAACAAAAAAAAGGCACTGGCCCTGAAGAGCTTACAGTCTAAACACATGAGACAGATAAAGGACTTTGACTTGAAGGATTTTAAAGATGAAGCACTCGGTGACAAAGCAAGCTGGAGATCACGTGGCAAAATGGTGGATAAATCCCACTTTCTTGAATCCTCACTGCTGCTTGGAGCTCACAGCTCCTTGGAGCGCTGCCTGGTTATTGCCAACAAAGCATTTGTTTTAGCAGCACACTTTGGGGCAATAAAATTCTGTGCAGTTTTAACGTGGCAAGCGCATGCAGCTACCCTCTAAAAGCAGAGATTTACAGCAGGGTTGCATGCAGGTATTCGCCAAACCTGGGCAGGCAATAAAACAAACCCTTTGCATTTAGTCTGTTGATACCTTTGGTGAGTGTTAACAAGAGGCAAAATCACGGGGAAGCGAGAGCCTGCTCTCAGGTTACCCCATAAATTGGTTAAGGCTGCAGAGAGGATTACAGTCCCAGAGCCACCCTAAGTACCGAGATGTCATTACAGCAAAATCAAAGGTATCCGTGGGGCTTGGCAGGTAACTGTCAACAGCTATGGGAAAGAGCCAGCCCGGGAAGGAGCTCTGCGTCGGGATGAAATTCAGCCACCTTTATTTTCATTTCAGGCGAGGGGTCAAGCAGAAAAGCTGTCCCCAGCGGCCTTTATTTACAGTTTTCAAGGGAGCGGCCAATGAAGCATTTAGAGGAAGAAGGATGAACCCGCTCGTCCCTCACTCACAGAGACCAGCCCGATGACAGACGGAGGATGCTGTAATGGCACGAGAGCTGGGAAGACGCCTTTTATGAATGAAACGGCAGCGGTCCTAACGAAGTCATTAACAAAACTCCCAGTGGCTTGAACAGGGCCAGGACTTCACCTGTATTATTTGT
This sequence comes from Egretta garzetta, assembly GCF_000687185.1. NCBI lineage: Eukaryota > Metazoa > Chordata > Aves > Pelecaniformes > Ardeidae > Egretta > Egretta garzetta. The sequence goes on along the minus strand of NW_009259791.1, from coordinate 141,688 downwards.
GGGGAGACGAAGGAAAAGATCTTCCTCTCAGGACACTTGCTTTCTGCAGCATAGGCACTCGCTCCCAGCAGTGAAAACAACAGCAATGCCCTGCAAGCAGATCTCAAGGCATTTCTTCAAACCTGAGTTTTCTTTTATGTTTCTTCAACCTAAGTTTTCTTTTACATTTCTTCTCTCCATCCTACCTAGGCAACCAATCTGAATTTCTAGAAAACATAGTATGTTCATTTTTTTTCTCCTAGACTTGTAGACAATTTGCTATAAGAACCTCCTGCTGATGAATGAATGCGAAAGCTATAAATGGGTGTCTGCTGCCAAGTCAGGGTAGATATAACCATGCTGGAAAAAATAGCGGGGTCTGTTCTTTGGCCCTGAGCTCACATCCACACAGCCCTGCCAGCTCTCCCCAGTGCAGACCGGTCCCATGGAAACAGCCCACCAAGAAGTTTATGGCCTCTGAGCCATGCCTGGGCATGGAAGAGCACTGTTAATCCCAAAACATGCCTGGCCCACACTAATAATTTAACTTTATGGACTACTGTATGTCACCGGCTGGGCCCACAACCTGGTCTTGTTTAATACAGCAGTGGAAATATAGCTAATGTGTACCTACTGGGCAATCAGTATTTTTTTCCTATGTTGCCATTAAGTAAATGGTAGATGACTTAGGTGAACCTGCTTGAGCAGGAGGGTTGGACTAGACGATCTCCCGAGGTCCCTTTCAACCCTTGCCATTCTGTGATTCTGTGACTTGCAAGGGAGTTTTAAGACCCTGCAGCTTCAGGCAGACCAGCACGGGGAGGCAGAGGGTGATGGCACCCTGCAAGGACACCACAAGGCACAGCCTGGGCTCCTCCACAGACCACGGGGTGCAGCAAAGCAAGGAGCCGAGTGCCTACTGCTGTGCCCAGAAATCCCCACCCGGGGCAAGAGACAGAAAACACAACGCGAAATTTCTCCTTTTCCACTCAGACATGGGAAACCTTCCTTCACCCTCCCTCCTCTTTAAAGACCTAAACCCTACCAGCAGCCAGTTTCGCAAGGGTTAACCAGCATGAAATGAATGTGGAGAGACAGTCCGGGACCGTAATCACTTATTATTTTCAAGTAATATGGTTTATCTCTGACTAATCTCCTCATCTGGAGAAACACTCACTGCAGACAAGAGTCACCAAGGTTATCTCTGATGATGGGGCTCTACGGACTACTGGCTGCGAGGGACCGAGGAGAGGCCAAGGAGAGGACTTCAATTATGGCCTGAACTATGCTCTGGTAGCTGAAAGGCCATTGTTTAATCTACTAGAAATCATCTATTTTAGCAGATAAAGGGATTACTTGAGTTTTCTTTCCCCCAAGAACAGCGTGTTATTCCAACTACTAATGGAACACTCGGTATTTAATTAAAGAAAAAGCACAGAGAGAAGCAACACAGGCATCAACATCACTTCTGGGGAAATTCAAATTGATTGTCACCCTTTGATGCTGCTCAATCACCTCTATCTCACTCACCCTTCCTACAGCCCAGATTAAATCATCTAGTTCTCTCCATCCTGCACATTGGATGATTTTTTTTTATTATTATTTTTTTGTTTTAGGGATCCCATCCAAAACTTTGGGACTACACAAGGTGAATTCACCACTCTGCAGAAACCTCCTGACTCACAAAGAGCCAGATCACCCGTCAAGAGGAGTGTGTGGAAATTTGAGCTGGATTTTGCCTTTTCTTCTGCATGCTCGGTGCTGGTTGCTGTCTGGCAGGGCTCCGTCTGCCTGGCCCATTAGAGTGATCTGGTGGCATAGATCCGGTGTTTGGAAACTCAAAGTGGCTTCATTGCTCAAGGATGAACTTGAAACTGCTGCATGTATAAATCTTCTGTTTGCCCCTTTTCCCTCTCAGCTCCCTTGTCTTCACCATCTCCATTTTCAGAGAGGTTTGCCCTTTATTTTTTTGTCCTGCAGACTAATGACTGTAGAGGACAGTTACAAGTCATTCTCAGGTGCTCCACTGTTCAGCAAATACAGACTCATTTTCTTATGCCACCCACCCCTTCAGGTCCACAGACTGCAGACCCAAAGGGTCTATGAAGGAAGATGAGGAAGTAGCAGCTTACAGAGGTGTAAATTCAGTGCGTGGGGATGCACACCTCTCTTGAGACCATCAGTATCTTAATCCTCTTCCCTTTACCAAAGCAAAGGACAGGGTACCTTGGAAGTGATTATCCAGCCACCAGCAGCCAGGGTTTCCTCACCTAGATGACTGTCCCTTTTGTAAACCCGACTGCTGACTCTCGCGTTTCTGACATGGTCTCAAAACCTGTAACATTTTGTTGCAAATACCAACTGTATTTTTTTGTTTTGCCTTCCTGACCATCCATTCTGTTGCACACAGAGCAAGGACAGGGACCTACTGAGTGGCCTGATTTTTGCTTTCATGGTTTGTCTCTGCCTTTTCATGCCTGTTTTGGATGATCTATGTCCACAGGCACCAGCTACATCCTCCTTCAGATCTCTGTAGAGGGATCTATTGCTGTCCTGTGTGGTGATGTTTCTCAGATAAACGGGGCGGTCCATCTTGTCCACCCTGCTGCTACCTGCCTGTGTAGTTCTCATCCTTTCTCCCTTTTCTGCTGGTCTTTACCTGGCCCACACCAGTGTTTGATCTGCACCATTCATCATCGGACACAGCAACCTGACTTGGCACATCCGATGAGCTGGCACCACCACTGAAGATGTGATCATCCTCGGGCTCTTGATCTCCTTGTCTGACTTTGCCCAGTCTTTGGTGACTGTAGCTCCATCCTTCACTTTCTACAGGCAGCTCCAGAAGTTGCTGCAAATTATCAAGTCACCCTGTCTGCTACCAGTCATTGTGTTGAACCAGTTGTTCAGCTTGCTCTTGACCAGGACTGCTGACCTCACCTCTTCATAATGTTTTTCAGCAGCTTCTTACACATATCATATAGCCCTAGGACACTCCACACACCTATTGCAACACACCGGGTCAAATGTCTTTCTGAAATTGTGCAACTGAAGTTCTTGATATCTCTGAAATTGCCAGCGACCAGCCTCTTGCACTGGTTTTGCTGTACTGTCCCTCTCGCTTTGTGGAACCTGAATCTACCTTCTGAATCCTCCAGCAACGAACACGGTGAGGAATTTGCTTAGCTATTGGGAAATGCACAGAATCTGGAAGGTCACCATTGTGGGAATTTGCTTACTAGGATCCACTTTTCCTTCTTCAAGGGGATCTTTTCTTTCCCGGTAACATGTAATTGCCTGGCTGGGTCAATGGCCCATGGTACAGCCCCATCGATCCATTCTCAGCCCCTCAGATTTCTTCAGTCTCCTGACCCTTCTTTGCAGCCTCTACCAGCAAGATTCTTCTTGTCATCCTGCTCCTGAAGCGTTATAATCTCCCAAACACTGAGAATCATTTAATCTCTTGATCGGTCATCTGTAAGGACTCTGGTAATACCTTACCCATCTCTTCAGCCTGGCCTTTTCTGAAAGCAGGGAGCTCTCCTCAAACTTAATGTTGTGGAGAGTACACTTGCCCTTCCTTAGCATCTGTTACAAAAGACCGTCTTGATTTGGACTTTCATGAAAACGATATAATGCTGCCTTGCTTTTTAAATTGCCTCTCCTTGACCGCCCTTGCTATTTGGCTTTTGCCCAGCCTTGGGTACGCCTGCTGAGGGTATGTCTTTTCACCTATGCATTCTGCTTATCACTGGCCAGGTGGAGAATATCTTAGAATCATAGAATCGTTTAGGTTGGAAAAGACCTTTAAGATCATCAAGTCCAACTGTTAACACTGCCATCCCACCACTAAGCCATGTCCCTAAGCACCTTGTCTACCCTTCTTTTAAATACCCCCAGGGATCGGGACTCAACCACTTCCCTGGGCAATCTGTTCCAATGCTTAACAACCCTTCCAGTGAAAAAATTTTTGTTACAACACCCAGGCTCGGTGGCCGCCTGCTTTCTTTCTCACCAAGCCATGTTAAATTGATGTTGTTGAGGCAGATGAAGAGGTTATGACTGCAGAAGACCACGGCTCCAGGGGATAGCCAGTGCTTGCTCTTCCTCTAATTGCTAATTTTGGTCTTCCTAAATGCCAGTCAGAGCTTTCCAGCTCTGCTGCCTGTTTAGTTTGCACTTGCTCTTTTTGTGTATGTAGAGTCTGTAGAGCCTCGTGAAAGCCTGCAGGCACTTGCCATATTTGCTCCCAGTTAGTGTTGTCTATGCCAATCTTTGGCATGTGCCAATCAGTCACGAACATCAGTCACCGGGCAGATGAATGGTTCACTCCCAAGGTACGGCTTAGGCATGCCTTGATTGGTAGCAAAATCGCCTGAAATTCTTCAAAGAAATCAAGGAAATACTTCCTTGGTATCTGTCACAGGAGCCCATGTGTCTATAAGTGCTACAGAACCTGTTCCACAGCCCTAAACTGAAGGGCTGATTTCTGAAAGGTGACAAATCTCAAGTTGACCACAGTTTTCTTTTTACTGCTGTGATTCTCGCTGATGCCTCTCTTGTGTTTTGCATCATTGCCTTAATGCGAGGTTTTCCCATAGGGCATCGCTACCTTGTCTGTCCACCTGATTTTCAAAAGGTGCACAGTATTATGCTGGTACATCTCTAACTTGCTCATTAGGAGTGAAATTCTACCCAAATTGATCTCATGTTCCTGCTTCTGCTGGCCAAAGCTTCCATTTACAGCAATCCTTTCACTGGATCACTTCCCCTCATCAGACACTGACCTAGTTACAGACATCAGATAGCATCTACATGGCCAAGAAGACTGAACAGAGCTCAGAATGTTTCTTGCCAGTAGCCTTCATGGCATTCGCGGCCCTGTGGGTCTTAGCACATATTGCTGTGGGTTTTTGGCTTAGATGATAACACAGTGCTCAGCTCTTCTCATAACAGCCATACTTCCAAGAGAGGACTATTCTTATTTAGGCGTGACAGCGGTATCTAAATTACCCAAATCACCTGCCAGGTTGGGTGCTAAAACCTGGACAGAAATATCACTGTATTGGGCAAAATTAAGCACAGCGCAAAGACAGCAAAGCAACCGAGGAAAGCTCTGAGTCTGGAGCTGGAGCATAGTGCAACAACGTTCAAGGTAGGACCGATGGGGGGAAAACGGGAACACGAGAGATCACCATGGACAACCCACATGCATGCGGAAGGATCCAGGCTAAAGTTTCTCTTAGCAGCTGTTTTCCTTCAAGTATGTATTAGCAAAAAAATGTCCCACCTTGGTTTCAAAATTGGTGGAGAATCATAGAACCGTTTAGGTTGGAAAAGACCTTTAAGATCATCAAGTCCAACCGTTCCCCTAACCCTGCCATCCCACCACTAAACCCTGTCCCTAAGCACTTCATCTGCCCAGCTTTTAAATACCTCCAGGGATGGGGACTCAACCACTTCCTTGGGCAGCCCATTAATCCACAGTAAATCCTGGTAAATTGTTCTAACAATTATGCATTTTAGTAAAAATTGATACTTTGTACTTAATTCAGTTTCACGCAAAAGTATTTAGAGCTGTCTGAGGCTCCCTACAGTGTCTGAGGTATCTGCAATGCCTGACACATTTGAAGCAGTGCCTGTGGGAGACCACTGGAGACTGCAAAGCACCTCAGATAGTCCCAGCTATCCCTGTGTGAGCAGCTGAATTGAGCTCCTTCTATCTGTCCTGCTCCAGTTCTGGCCGCTGGTTCCTGTTTTGTCCTTTATCCTCACGCTTCTGCTCTTGCGTAGGGATTTACAGACCGCAAACAAGTCACCCATAATATTCCCTTCCAGTAAGCGAGTTCCTTGGGAAGCTTGAAGGTTTAGCTGCACGTTCTGTGCAGTGGCATCTTCTCAGGAAGGCGGTTCTGACCAGTGTTATTTGATGTCCCCTAGCCCTTGTATTTGACTAGATAGTAAACAACTTCATCCCCGTTACGCTACCCTGCTACTCCTGATTTTATAGGTGCTATCATAATTTGATGCACTACCAATATGAAATTATTATAATTCATAGAATCATTTAAGTTGGAAATGACCCTTCAGATCGTTCCTTACTCCTGTGCCTCAGTCACCCCAAGATCACAACAAGGAACAAGAACCCCAACAACTTTAAAAAAGAAAAAAGTTGATTTCCAGGGCAGACTCCATCACTCGCCAATCTCAGATTTTGTTCCTAAATGTGTCCTTTTGCTTCTCCGTATGGAAATGCACTCTGCCCATTTGCTCCCAGTTGCTGTGCAGAGATGGAGGTAGCTGTGTGTCAGTGCGCTGTCCTCTCCATTATTTAACACTCTGTAGCCCCAGTTTTAGACTCCTACACATTTGGTCGACAATGATTCTTTATTTTTCCCCCAAATCAATGGCAGAAACAGAACAATGAACCAGTTCCCATAGGATTTCCCTGCAAAGAGACTCAAGGATTCACTTCTCACAGTGACATTCAGAGATCTGTTTAACCAGTTAGATCCACTTAATTCGCACCACGTTGATTTTATGCCCTTTTTTAAACATCCACCTCCAACGTGGCATTAACTAAACAGCTACACCAAGAGTTGCTCGCTCTTACCGGAGAACAACAGCAAATTGATGTGACAAGGCCTGTGTTCTGTGTACGCACGCTCATTTGCATCCATTTCATTGTCTGCTTTTAAGAATTCATTAATCAAGTGATTAGCCCACTATTTTTTGCCTTTAACAGTGACAGGCTGACAGTCTTAGCATTACCCAAATCGTTTGCCCTATCCTTTTAAATAATGAGCCAATACCAGCTCTCTTAACCCTCTGAAATCTTTCTAGTGTCCCAAAATGAAAAGTCAGCACTTATGGCCCACATGATATGTTCCTGGTTCCAAGAGTTCTGAAAGCCTTGGCCGTGAATTACCGGGACTGGCTGAGCAGAAAATATTTAATTTATGTGGTTGCTCTTTAACATAATCCTTAATTATTAATGGCACCCAGAATGCTCTTTCACCAGCACCTGGTACTAACGCACTATCTGATTTTCTCCCCCAGACAAATGTGGAAAAGAAATATTAATTTAATACTCCTCTGTTTCTTTGTGGTGGTGGTGATGGCAGCTACTGCCTTTATCTGCTAACAGTTTCGATTATTTTTACCTTAGCTGACCATAAATTTATGCTTTTCTATTTCCATTACTCATTCCAGGGCAGAGGTGGCCTATTCAGATGAATTAAGACCCAAAGACGCTGGCTTTTACCTTACTCTATAGGAGCAATCACTATAGGGCAACCAGCCCAGAGCACGAAGCTCCATTTCAAATATCCCATTACACATCTAAACCATGTAAAAAGCACAAAGGTGTCGCTTTAGCTCAGCCCAGGTCAGCTCCTCACTTTGAGCAGGAGGGATGAAGCTCCCTGCGTAACGCTCCTCCCAGAGAAGACGCTATCCAAGTTAGACACACCTCGCCGTCAGGTGGATTTTTTTTATTGTGGCAAAAATAAAACGAGGAAGGATTAAACTCGTGGGATCAGAGTGGGGAGTTTCAAATGCTTCTTATGAATCTTAAGCCCGAGGAGAGGCAGGAGGAATGCAGGGCGCCGAGAGCTTCTGCAAACGTGCTTCCAAACACCTGGAGCCTGTGCTTAATCCGCCCGCAAACAGTTGATTTCCTTCTGTCTCCCACCAGGCTCCTCATCCCCGCAAAACCCAAAAGTCAGGCTTCTTTCCCAGTTTTGGTAAAATCACTTCTGACACACAGAGCTACTGAAGCCTGGCCGTATCCCTTTGTCCTCCCAAACCCTGACATTCCCACTTGCAACTGTCTCACTCCCAAGGTGTCTATTTAATCCCACTTTTATTAGCAGCACAGCTCCAGTTAGGTTACAGAGGTTACAGACAATGAAGCTTTTATCAAAACTTTGGCTAATCAGTCGCTAACAAGCTCTCATTCAGGAAGGGGCTAGGCAGGCCCAGGCTAAAACTAACCTGGGGGGGTAAAAAATGGGAAGGGGGGGTGGGGGAAGAAAAGCACTGGGGAGAGGGTGTTCCTTTAGAGCTGGATCAGTGCCCGAGTCCACAACCACAGAAACACTTGTGCGAGCACAGCAGCCAGAAAAAGTAGCCGGGAGTGGACACAGAGCAGAAATGGTTCCTCCAGCGAAGGTGTTCGCTCACGACAGCCTACAGCTGGAGTAAGTACAGCTTGCGATAAACTACGATTCATTCCGTGCTGTGTGGCGGAGTCCAGGGGCTCCATGACGCTCAGCACTGTATAAACGTACCGGGAAAGTATTTGCTCTCCCAAAACGCTAACCCTCAGTCTGCAGCCTGCAGTGTTTTTACAAAAGATCATGAACTAGAAACAAAACCAAACCAAGCCTGTTGTCGGTAGCCTGAAAATCGCGGAATGAGGACATCTCCCCAGGAAATGTTGTAGGGTCTGAAAAATCAAGAAAGATTTGAAAGCCTCTGATCTTATCATAAGGTAAGTTGGCAAAATTTGATCGCCAGAACTTCAGTCCAATAGATGACTAGATTACAGGGAGGGAGGAAATATACATTATTCTCCTTAGGTAAGGGATAAAAATTACTTCAGCCTGTACACACTTATGCAGAACACCCTTCCCGAATTCATGGCAGTGAAACATCTATTGCACACCATAAGATATTCTCTGTTGCCCATTTGCAGGACAAATCAGAGGTTGAGTGAAAAAAAGAGACTTTCTTAGGGCATATTAATAGGTGTAAAGTACCCAGTCTAGGAAGGAATAGGCTTAGCTATTTATAAGGGAGTGGTACTAGAGCTTAAATTTAATTTGAGCTGTTCTTAGTCAATCCCTTCATACTCTTGAGCATGAAGCCACAGTACTGGACCACTGCAAGAGAAAAGATAATTCTCCCGTCTTGTCCCTGAGGATGAAGAACTCATTCCCAATTTCATTGATTACTCTGGAGAAAGATATAAAAGAATTCTTCATGTGCAGATTGCATGTGGGTCATAGAGTTACTGCCTTGCCTCTTGCCAGCCCTGGGGAAAAAGTGAGACATATTGCAAATGCAGCCAAAACAAAACAAACCTGTGGTTCCTGCTTCACTGCAGCGATTCGGAGCCATTGAAGGGATCCCGGTCTCCCTCTTACTGGTAAAGTCAATAACAGCCAATATGGGCTATTAGGTCCCAATCCTCCAACACGTTCCCTGTCCCCAGACCTCAGCATCCTCGGGAAACAGAGACCCATGTGGGCGCAGTTCCCGCTGCGAGGCTGGGCGCTCAGGTCTGAAGCTTTTTCAGGTTTCCGTGTTCAGCTGTACACACCTGAGATTCCCAACAGGAAAGTTAAGCCTGTACCTACATGTTCAGAGGAGCAGGGCCTGAGAGGCAAAGACAGTGTCATCCTAGCTGGGGGAAAAGCGCTTGCCGCACGCAGGACGAGGACAAGCACAGCACCGAAGCAAATGGTGTGGCTAGCAGAAGGCAAGGATGGGGAGGACCTTGCTCTCCTGCAGCACTTTTCCTTGGGGAATCTTGAAACGCTTCCCAAGGCAGAGAAGGCTGCACGTAATCACAACCAGCTGGGGATACGGTTCAGCCCTGACTCCCAGGTGCCATGGGCTCCCCAACCCGGCAGCCCTCCTCGCCACCCTGGACAGTAGCCTCAGACTCTTACCTTGAAACCCATTTCAGTTTTGCATTTCGGCACCTCGCTTGCCAGCTTGGCGGTGTGTTTCTGAAAGGCAAACATCTCCCTGACCTCTCTGGAAAAAAAAAAAAAAAAAAGCAGCATTTAGAAAGCAGAGAGGCAGCGCGCTGGATCTCTTCATGCCGCTCGCCTCGTGCCTTGGCAGAAGGGAACAGCAACAGGTTTGTACTGAGAGCCCACGAGGTTTCGAGGCAGCACTACATGCTACTTGCAGGATAAACGCATTAAGAAAATTAAACTTTTTTACAGCCGTCACACCATCAAAGCTTTATTCTCTCCACTCTTTAAATTAAGTGTTGGTTTGCATATCCGTGCCATCCTGGCTATGTAATAACCTCTCTAAAGCTATTTTTGTTTCACGTTCCTTACTATTTGGTAAAGCAAGCTGGAGTTTTCTGAGGACACGTGCTTTTATTAGAGCTAATTCAGCATTATTTTCTCATCCACTTCCTTTGTTGGAAGCAGAGAAATCAACTGAAGAAAACTCGAAAGCAGCACACCGTGCCTCTGAGGGAAACTGCCTTCCCCGCCTCGGCATAGCCGGGCTGGTCCTCTAGATGGCTCTGCCTTTGCCCCAAACCATCGAATCCCTGAAGCAAAAATCGCAATTTTGAGCGATGCGGCGATACCGCTGGCTGCTCCTCTCCCTCCCGCAACAATCGCGGGTTTTTTGAGCAAACGGATAAAGACAGATTCGTTGTGATTTCTGAGAGTAACATTTTCAGCTTAGCTCTTCAAACACAGAGGGAAGTTGCTTTTTAAAAATCTGTTTCTTGTCCTTCAGATGCCCTTTCTAGCTGTGATTTCCCCCAAAACTGCTTGGTTTAGATTCCTGTTGTCCGGCCAGGCTTCAAAACAGCATTGTCCAGTGCAACCCTTCTCCAGAGAGATGCGGAGCTGTTATAAATCATAAAGGCAAGGAAGCTGAGAAGGGAAAAGACACCTGGTGAAACATAATGTAAAAGTTTCTCCTGCTGTTCTGGCTATCCAAATACACATGGTAAGCTCTTTCCCCAAAAGATGCAACATAAAATCAGCAGCAGCAACAGGGGCAGAAACAAAATAGAATCTGAAAAAAAACCCACCCCCCCAAAAAAAACCCCAAACCCCCCAAAACAAAAAAACCAAACACCTCCCCTTATGATTAAAGGGGGAAACCAAAACCATAGTTCTTTATCACACTCACTTTTAAGTGATTCTCTGTCTCCAGACTATCCATCCACTTGTTTTAAAACAAAATATAATGGTGCAAATCCTCCAGTTATTACGTCCCTGCTTAGATCACACGAGAGATGAAAATTTGGGTAAATTCGGAGGTAGCCCGGGCAAGCCACCCTGATTCAGCTTCACTGATTTACATGTGCCTTTCTAACTATTTTATCGAAGGCACCAAATGCAGAGGCTTTTCCCAAGCGGTCCTCTCTCCCCCTGATGTCAAATCAAGACACCCGGAGCTTGCAACCCTGGGGAGAAGGTTGGCATCTGCACCTGGAAAGGGGATTTTTAGGCATTTTTACCAGCAGAAAACAGAGCAGCAATCCCGTTTAAGACCCGGGGATTTAAATCTTCTACGCGACTGACAAAAGACTCTAAACTGTCCCGCACCACTGGCCGTATTTTATACCTGTGGGTCCGATCGTGTGCTTTGCCCGGGACGAGAAGGATTTGCCGGAGCTGGTCCCCGCATAAAAGCCCGGGGTGCCGGGATCGTTACCAACACCGCGAGCGTTTTCTCTGCAAAAGGATGCGCTTTCCCTCAAGCTCCCCCGAAGCACGAAGGCGAAAATCAACTTTTATTCATTAAATCGCGCCCCGCGACGGCCAGCCCTCCCCTCCCGCAGTCCGAGCGAAGACGGCGATGCTGTTTGTTTGTTTAATTTCGGGCAATTCCTTTATCCCAAGCTAATTAACTGCGATCTCAGCCCCGGCTGTTGTGAGACGGGCGGCAAAATTACACATAAATAACAAGAGTTTAAGAGAATTTCACCCTCCGCGTTCCCGTCGGGGCAACCGCAGCGATGCTAATCTCCCCCAGACCTCAATTTCGGGGCCGGTTTGGGGGCCGAAGGGATCAGGGACGATCGCATCCGTGGGAAGG
>NW_009259791.1:118327-127793 GCF_000687185.1 Egretta garzetta | reverse complement strand
GGGACGCTGCGGGGTCGCTGCTCCTGCCGGGCCCGGGCAAGAGGCGTGTGGGGCCGGCTAACGCCAGCACAGCCCCCTCACGCGGAGGATGTTCCCCTGCTTGCTGCGGGGCAGCCCCAGCAGGGGGAGCCCCGCTTCGCCTTCCCTTCGGCCGCGTCTGAGGTGGAGGCGCAGATCCTCCGCGGAGGTTTATGCTCTGTGGTGGGGAGATTCTCCTCCTCCATGTAGCCTTCAGGTTCACTTGGGCACTGGAGGAGTGGGTGTGATGATGTCCTGGAGCCAGGTTTTGGGTCCCTGTACTGGACAACAGGCAGAGGAGGAGCAGGTGTGGGAGAGGTGTGGGTGCTGTGCTGATGGGACAAGGCGTGGGTATCGCTTATGTCTGCAGTGGGGCCCACTGTCACAGACTTTGACATTCTCTCTTGTTTCTCCTGTTTTCCACCAGGGAAGGGAAACTACTGGACCTTAGATCCCAACTGTGAGAAGATGTTTGACAATGGGAACTTCCGTCGCAAACGCAAGCGGCGCTCTGAGCCCAACGCCCCCGCGGCCGCGTCTGCGGCCTCCTCTCTGGGAGGCCTAAAGGCTGAAGAAGAGCGACCCATCCCAGCGGCGGGCAAACCGTGTGGCAGCAGCCCACCCCCCGAGCTGGACCCCTCGCCTTCTGCCAGGGACCATCCAAAAAGCTCCTCTCCCTCCGGTATCATTTCATCCACCCCTAGCTGCCTCAGCACCTTCTTCAGCGGCATGAGCTCCCTGAGCGGAGGGGGCAGCCGGCTGACAGGGGGCCTCGGCAGTGACCTGCATCACAGGAACTTCTCTGCAGGACAGCTGAGCAGTGGCACTTTCACCCCTTCCAGCAGCTCTTCTCAGGAGGTGCCTTCACCAGACCAGCTGCAGCGGGTTGCGGGACCTTCCCCCGCCTACTACAGCTCCTTCCATCCCAGCAGCAGCAGCCAGGGAGCCCAGTACAACCACTACTACAACTTCACCGTTAACAGCCTCATCTACACCCGGGATGGAACGGAGGTGTAGGATGCTGAGGCAGTCGACCGGCGAGCGCTGCAAAGGGAATGGGAGTTGCAGGTGTGTTTGGCAGCACGGAGGACCATATGCTTTTGCAAACAGCATTTCAATGTGGACGCTTCCCAGGAGTTCTTCCAGGAAGACAGATCTTCTCACCTTTCGAAACAAGAACACCCCTTAAACACCAGCAGAAGGCAGATGCAAAGTCTTTTCCCCGTCCTGGAAAATGTTAGGGGGTTTAGATGGCTTGCCATCTAAATTCTGCAGACGAAAGCGAACTGAATTAATGTGCTCAGAGGTTTCTAATCCTGAATGTAGAGTAAGAAGCTTAAAAACTATAACCATAAAGCGCTATCAGCCAGAGCCAAGTGTAGACATCCAGTGAGTCTTAGAAGAGAACAGGAAAAAAAAAAATGAAGAGATTTCTTATGAAGTGCCTTGTACAATGTATTAAAAAACTCTTCTGCCAGCAATTGCCTCTGTCAGCCCTTGCTCTCTGCCCTGGCCCTGCAATATGCAATGCACGGGGATACTCTGGGTAAATGCCCACCCAAAAACCTCCTCGAAACCCACGGAGGTTTGCTGTGGTCTTCCTGTGCACGGCGTATCGTACAGCCAGGGCCGTCTCTTGCGAAACAATCTTCTTCCCTGAGCTTAGTACCAAAGATAACTCTAGCCATGCAGCTTTAGCACGAGAATAAACACTGGGGTATTTTTATACTTATTTGTACGTAATGTAACTCTCCTGTACATATGTTTCTATGTGGTTTTATATTTGTAAATTATGCTCTGGAGCTGTACTTATTTATAACGTGTTTTAAACTTTGTTAAAGTTTATTTTACTTCGTTTCCCCTTGGTTGTTTTTTTTTTTTTGGTCATTTTATTTGTTTTGAATTTTTTGTTGGTTGTGTTTTTGTTCGTTAGTGTATTAATGAAACTTTTCAGGCTGAACAGCCGTTGGGAATAAAATGTTAACGATTGTTAGATTTTTTTTTTTTCCTGGTTGTTCCTCAGTATGTTTGAGGTATTTTAAAACTCTGTGGGAGACAGGTTTTGCTTTCCCGTGGTTTGGGATAAAAGGTGCAAAGATTTATGAACAATTTCATCTGCACAGAATGACAGAAAAAGCCTGCTCTGGGCCCAAAGGGGACGCATCTGAGCTGGTTTGCCGTCTCTCACGGCCTCACTGTGCAGAGTGGGCACTCTGGGCTCTCTTGTTTGTTTGTTTTTGTTGACGGTCTGAATGACAGCTGTCCTTTTTCAGCCTGGTTTAGTAAAGAAAAAAAAACCACATAAAAGCTTGCAAAAGTAGGAGACGTGGGGCTGGTTCCAGCGTGGTACTGGCCAGCAGGAGGTACGAAGCCTGAGCTTGACGCTTGGCTCCATCCGCTTTGCAAATCAGTTTTTGCGAATAGGATTGCGCCTGCTTAAAATGGCCGGCTGGTTGAGAAGTTGGAGCAGTCAGCTAGCGGGCCGAGCGGCCGGCTGCTGCAAACGGGCTTTCCTGAGAATCCTTCCTGGAGTGTGCTGCTGGAGAAGGAGAATCCATCCTCGAGCAGCCATTACGTGAAAAGATCCACCCCCAGTCCGTGCCCTTTGCAAAAGCTGGTTGTGGGGTGCTGTGTGCGGGTAGCACATAAATATACATGTCTTCGTGAGGAATGTAGCATCAGTAATGATGTTGAGCATGAAATTGCAGCTATTTAACATATATGCGTCTGCCCATGATGTAAGGCCATCCCTGCAGGCTACTCGGACAACAAAATCGTTGGCAGCCCGATGCAGCGCCTCTTCGCTGGCTACCTGCATAGCACGCAGGGTAGTGATGCAAGACAAACCGCTGGCCTGATCCAAAATATAATGAAGCCATGACGAAACGTCAGATGACTTCCATGTGCTTGGGATCGGGACCAAGTACTTTCCCCACCACTGGCCAACCGCCATTTGTGCAACAGCTGAGCCCCGTGGGCGGGTGGCAACTCCCGCCTCGTCCCCCTCTCGCTCACCCCTTCCCAGCACAGATACCATCTTCCTGGCTTTAGGGGTAATTCCTCCATGTCTTGATTTTTAATTGCATCTCAGGTGATGCAGTGGTAGCAATAATGGGAGGGAAAGGGCAGACTGCCACTAGCAAAAAGACAAGATGGTCAGTCTTGTCCTGCTCGAGTTCAGTAGTCACACCAGCTGTGGAATAGCTTTGCGTGGAGTTTGGAGTGCTGAATTCAGTCTGAAAGCGGTGGAGGGATTCCCAACACCTTCCAAAGATTTAGAGCCAGCCCTTAAATAAGCCAGGAAGTGCCTACTCCCGTGTCTAAATGACCATTGCACCCCTTCTCTGCTCCACCAGCCTGATGTCAGACCTAAGCAAGTGGTGGGCCAGTGTGGGACACCTGCATGTGTCCAGCTCGTGTTCTTCCAACCCAGATTTGTTTCAGGATTTACCCCCTGCCACTTCCATCAGCTGTATGTTTCTGCAGACAGTAGCCATAAACGTTTGCTCCCGAGGATCCCGAATCAGTGGCAAATTTGTGTTGCTCTGTGGTCTGCCTCTGGAAGTATGTCCTCAGCAAATGCCCCTTGGCTCAACAGACCTTCTCGTGCCGCATTGGTTGGATGGTGGCACAGCCAGAACCTGCCAGAGCAGAGCCAGGGAAGGATTCACCCACCACAGAGCTCCAGTCCCGCTCCTGCGGGATGGTGGTGGGCCCTAGGGAGGTTTTGGCAGGTCTAACTGTCACCAAGCGCACCTTTCCTGCCACCAGCACCAAATCCCACTCCCTCCAGAGAAAGTGAGCCCTTAGCCGGAACCAGAGGCTGTGGCCCCTCCTGCGAACCCACAACCCAACCCCAAAGGCTGGTGGGCTCATGATAAAGCAACCTGCCCAAGGGACACTGGAGAGTAGATTTCAGCAAATAGACACCTAGTCTGCAGAGAGGAGCCAAGCCAACGACCTAATGGCAGCCTTTTAGGGTTCCTTTTGTCATGGAAATAGACTCTTCTTTTAGCAAACCTTGGGAGAGGGAAGGCAAGGCGATTGAGCTTAATGAAAGGCACTTAAAAGCAGCAGGGCTATTGTCATGGGCTTTGGGGATTTACTGTGATGCCCCCATTAAAGGAGGGGGAAGACAAAGGCAATTAGCCTGCTGGTCCCACCCTGAGAGTCCCCACTCCCCTCTAAATGCCAAGGCCATGCCTGGGATGGGCAGTTCTCCATGACAATGAGCCTCTTCCCAGCCTGGGTCAGGGGATATAGCCCAGCAGCCCAGGACATAGCCTGCTCCCAGGGAAGTCAGTGGAGAAATGTCCTTCCCTTGGAGAGAGGCTCAAACTTCAGGCCTCCATCCTCTCTGCTCTGGCAGCCATAGGAATCACCCTGTAAAATGACTTCTGCTGGCTTTGAGGGAGCAGTGATCTCATGGGCAGTAGTTGGGAGCCCACAGATCCCGGCTGCTGGATGCTAAAGCTAAGCGTCGCAGGAAGTCTCATCTTTGCTTGGTTTCTCCACTCTTTCTAGGCATCTAGAAAGATGCCCAGTTGCGGTGGCATCTTTCTAGGCATCTAGGCAACTGGGCAAGACTGATGCAGCGCAGCGGTACTCGATATGAAACCATGGTCGCGCTGATGACCCCAAGTGCAACTGCCTGGTACCTCCGTCCTGCACTGCCCGTACCCTCTGACATTCCCGGCCAGGGACTGTGGCTCTTCCAGCTGAGGGTTGCACACACAATTCCTGAAAAAGGCAGTCCCTGCTGGAAAAGAAGTACAGTCCAAAGGCATTTCAAGAGGCGCGTTGGATCAGTAACACAGATGCTTGCTGGCTTCTACGTGTGGCACTTCTCCAGCACGGGGTCGTTTAACTTTGCTCAGTGCTGGCCTTATCGACATGCCAGCAAAGGTTCAGGCAGGCACCCACTGCAGGTCTGCACTTGAGCTGCTCCACGTTACAAAGGCTTTGCCAGTACAGCTGGATCAGCCCAGTCCCCTAGAGGAGACCCAGCTCCCATCAACAAAGGAAAGTCTTGTGCCAGTGAAGTTAAACCCCCCACCCCCAGCAACACCAAGCATATTGCGGGGCGGTGGGAGGGGATTCAAGAGGCAGAACACAGCCATCCACTCTGGGTTTCATCGCCCGCCAACTCTTTTGGAAATAGGGCTTCAATTACTGCCACTGGCCATGGACTGTGGTTTGCATCTCCTCTGAAGGAGGAGGCTTTTGATTTGCGCTGTCGCTCACCAAGTCCATGAAAGTTGGCCACAGTAAGTTGTGCCTGTACAAGGAGGTTTTATTGCCTTTGTTACGCTCATTTAGGGTGATTTTTCCCTGAAATCTTTAGGAATAGTTCAAAAGAAGTAGTAGGATTCAAGGAAACTACCGCATGGATAGCCTGCCTTTGCCCTCACTGTATTTCTAGCAACGGAAAATCTTCATCAGACTTCTTGAGGCCTGACTTTGAATGCGACATACCTGAATCCTGTCCTGCTCGTTCACGGGAGGTGGTCCTGTCAGTCTCATCCTGGTAGCACATAAAATAAGAGGGCCAAAGCCTCATTTTGTAGCTTGACCCAAGAGAAGCAAGATGAGACTCAGACCTGGCTGATGGTACATGGATGGCTGATGCCTCAGCTAGAAATAGCTGTGCCAGATGGAGACGGCAACTGTTGGGAAATTGTTGTTTCTCCTTAGGCTTTGGCAGAAAAAAAAGAGTGGTTTTATTGTCCTGTTAGAAAATCCCTCTCCAAAACAGATTTTTGTTCCCGATTATTTTTTTTCTCTGATTGCTGAAAGAAGAAAAACATGGATTTACCTTTTCTTTTTCCTTCTTTTTGGCAGGAATTTCCATCAAGTTAAACTCCCCCCCACACTTTTTCTATTAAAAAGAAGGTTGATGGAATGTTTTTGACCAAATTACCAAGCCCAATATTCACCTGGGTAAGGTGACGAGAATTTGCCCCTCAAGGAATAACTGAAGTGTAATGTAAAACATCAAAGGGGCTATTTTTTTTTTTTACCTTATACCTGAGCTATCTCTGAATCATATCAAATAATCTTCTCGTTTCATAACACCATACAATGCAGGCTAAAAGTGTATGTGATCTGCTTTGTGTACTGCTGAATGGATGATTAAACTGTCTAACCTGAGGGATATTCATCCAGGGCCTGCCCCAAACACAGTGAAGTCAGGGGAAAGACTCCCACTGACTTCAGAGGGCTTTGGAGCAGACCCATAATCAGCCAGGCTCTAATATACTTCAGGTGGTGTCTACGAGACTGCCCGGGGACACGTAAAAGGAGCTAAAGAGTGTACATTTGCGAATTAAACATCGTAGGCCTGATCCAGGCAACTGGCTGCCATCGGAGAGTGGAATCCATCTCCCCCATCCTCATGGGCTCCTGGGATCATTTGCCCTTTCCTGCAGTCCTCCATGTCTGGGATTTATTGACACAGCAAAACTCCCACCATGCGGCCGGTCCACACTTGCAATAAACGGTGATGAATCTGGTCAAGACCGATGGTTAACCTGCCCTTGGACCCTTCGAGTGGTGCTGGTTTTACATCTAACCAAACAGCAGAGCTCAGCTGTGCCATTTCCCTCCCCGGCTGGTTTGGAGAGTGGCAGAACCCACACCTCACCCTGCCACTTTGGGGCCACCACAAATAGTGATCCTGAAACACGCAGGGTTAGTGCCTCAACTCCAAGAAAGCGGAGGGAGTCAAAGCTAACATGTGGCAGAACCAAGGTTGGACTTCCTTCAGCAAAGTGAATCATACTCAAATGGGGCCAAATTATATATTGGGGGGAGAATGATATTTACACCCATGCAATTGCTCTTCGAGTTTAGACAGTGGACATCTAGTGAAGCTCCAGGCAACAGTTTCAAAGCAGACCGGAGGAGGTGAAGCTTGCAGGGAGGCAGGAGGGGTTCAGAGAAAGGAAACCCAGCAGGGGTTAGGAAATGCAAAGGCCCCCCACCTTTAGGTAGAAAGATCCTGAACTGCAAATTGTTGGAGCATGGGAATAGATTTTGGTGTAGTACCACTGAATGGCACAGCCTTCCCTTTTGGCACTGTGAGGCAGGACCGTGAGTTCGACAGTCTGATCCAACAGAGCCATTCTGTGTTCCTATATTTATAGTAGTATAGTTGAAAGCATCACTTCGCGTTCCCATCTTAGTACAGGCTGATGCAGAGCTCTGGCCAATCCTATTGATTTGCATGAGCACTGAAGACACTCAGCTTGCTGCAGCAGTTCTCACCCTAAAAAAAAGGTGGCAAATTTAGGGCAGACAAGTTGCTCTCTGCAGGTGCCTGTTTCTCTCCATCCAATGCAGAGGAAGCCTGGCGACCTTATTTAGGCCAAGCTTTTAGACCTCCCTCAGGGCAGGAATTTTTTTACCTGCAGATATGGGGCATCTGTCATGTGTGGTCTTATATCTGGTTACAGATAGTACCATGGCCACCAGAGATGGAGGAGTCCAAGGAGGTTTCAAAGCAAGATACAGGCCTAACCCATAGGTGAGCCTCCTTAGTCATGGGAGAGGTATGGGAGAAGAAAACTCCCACATAGCATTTTCTTCTCCCAGGCAGCATCATCTCAGCCTTGGTTTGGTTTATTCAGTTCTGGGGAGAGCCAGGGAATTTCTTCGAGGTGGGACAGGAAGGTTTAATGAGCTTTTTTACTCTATTTATTGTATTCTTGTTCACGCACTGCCTTAATCAGTGTAGGCACCTTCCAGCAGTGCAACATGACCAATATGTCATGTGTATTCTTTCTTTCCTGCTGCAAGAACTGCTCATGAAGTGTAAAGCTTTTGGGTTTGCAGGGAAGTATTGTTTCCTACATGTCCGGGCTGCTCTGCATTTCTCTTGTAAAAGCTGTTTGTGAAGGGCAGCCTGGCTGGAGACGGTGGGAGGTGAGATTTGTGGTGCGCTGAGATTCGCAGCTCCACTGCACCCTAAGTTGTCCCCAGCACCTGGGGCAGCAGTTTTGAAATTGTGAGCCCGATTTGATCAGTAGCATCAAAACGTGAGTTCATGGCTTGCCCACATGTCAGGAAGTCAAAATAAACCACGGTGTCTTCAGACAGAGCTCTCAGCTCACAGGAAAGGTAGGGACCGCTTTGTCCCTGCTTGCATGTAAAGCCATGCGAGCCAATGGAGAGCAGCTGGGTTCGGTAGCCAAGGCAGTGCGTGCCCAAATGTGGCTGTATGTTGTCAAAAGATAATAAGAGCTGTCATATTTTGGTGAAGAAAAGAATTACAGTTTTCTTGCTCTCCAACATTTTCAGCTTATCCTTGGCAGCACGGCAGGGCAGCAGAGCTGTCAAGAAACCAAGGAGACCTTTCAAAGAATCAGGGAATGAGTTTATTATAATTGAACAAGGGACTGGATTTCTTTTCCCTGTCCCTGGCAGGGAATATGTGTGAGCAGTGGGAAGACTACAGCAATGAGCATGTCATGAATGTTAAGGTCGTTTATCGTAACTCCAAATGTTATTTCTTTCCAGACAGCAGCTGCTTGTCACAGCATGAAACCTCCTTCCCTTACCCTGGAAAGGTGACAATCCAAAGAGACAAGTATGACTGAGCAAGTGTTACTGGCCCCCTCTTTACTGCGAGGGGTCAAGGAACATCTTGGGAAAGCAATTTGCTAAAGGTCACATAGTGCTATAGCGGAGTCAGGTGCCAAATCCATACATCTCAATGCCTCCATCACAAAACTGTCCCTGCTGAGTCAGCCTGAAATGCTCTGGCATGGCTCCAAAGCTGTCCTTCCTTGGTGCTGGAAAGCACAACATTTCTTGCATCAACCTTACCCATAGCTGCTTTACGCATGAGCATGGGTGCTGCTGGAGGACATTGGTCCTGCCTAGGGAATCCAGTAGCATTTAATCTTCCTCCCTCCAAACCCCACCAGTCACCTGTGCAGCCAGGGACTGGTTCTCTCCCAAGGGATTTTCATAGCATGTAAGACCTGTTCTTAACCACGGGACAACTGGAAATGTACTAAATCTGACAGAAATAATACCAGCAGCTGGGAGCTGCAGTGACCAGAAGCTTGTGATCCATTTCCATGCGTTACAAATTTGCTCAGGTTTTACAGTAGCAGTTTGCATGCCACGATCTTAGAAGAAAGGGTTAAAATGTGTTATGAGCCGAATCCTGCTCTGGAGATCTGATAATCTAATTACAGCAGTTCAGGTCCCTTCTCTACCCCCAGTGCAATCATGTTTGCATCCAGGAGTGATACCGATCTGATTCCACCCAGTTTGAGCTCTCTCCAGGCAGCAGCCTTGCTCCCCACCTACCACGTGCTGCTTGCATTTGTGCGCCTCCACGTAGCTGCTGCAATGCACTGAGAGCATCTGCGCTCCTGGGGGTGGAGGGAGCTTTTTCCCCAGTTTTTGGTGGGTGGATGAGCTCCTGACCTCTGGTTTG
>NW_009259791.1:106771-117379 GCF_000687185.1 Egretta garzetta | reverse complement strand
AATGCTGCTTTGCCCTTGCCACTGGAAATCTGTTTCTGCTAGGAGAAAGTGGTGCTCAATGCCTCTACGGGGAGGGTGCTGGAAGCAGGAGGAGAGATGACTTCTGAACTGACCTCAGAAGTGGCCTTTGCCTGGCCAAGCCACCATGACAGTTCAGGCCACATTGGTCCAATAAGTCTAGGAAAACACGTGAATTTGCAGCAGAGGAATTGCCCCAACTCACTTCACATCAGACATTTCACCGCGTGACTCACTCCCTGGGCTCCTCCGACCCTACAGAGCATATTTCTCCTGCTTCGTACAGGACTTGGACACCTCACACACTTATAGACACCCACCTGCAGACACGTACAATTTAGTGTCTTACCTGCAAGCTGGATCCTGCCCTCCCTACCCACCTACGTGTCTGGCTCTCAGATCCTCACCAAAACTCCTCAACTCTTTCTAAGAGTGGGATTAGTTTCACCAACTTAAGGTGTTTCCAGCACAGCTGGCTGCATCAGAGCTAATCACCCTTGTCTCCCTTTCGAGCTGAAGCAGAGAAATCAGTGCAATGCACCTGCTTTGCTTTTTTGAGGTCTTCTAAAAGAATGATTGAATCCTAGATCTCTACTCCAAATGGAAGGGGGCAGATCCGCTTTAGCTGGATCAATTCCCTCCCCGCAGTACTGCAGATAGCATGAAAGCCATCAAGGGCATAGAGGGCAGACACCCAAATTAGTGCCTCCCCCAGGGAAACAGTTATAATTCAGCAGCCCTGGCCTGCAGACCATGCTGCTGCCTGCTCAGAGAGCAAGGTGGGAGATGTGGAGGGAGAGGGGGGTTAAGCAAGATAAGACAAACCCATCAGGAACCATTCATTTGTTTCACTGCCCATGGAAGAGGTCTTTTTTCTTTCTTTCGAACACCTAGAGAAACCGCTGTGTTTCTCTAATTGTTGAAGGAATGAGGCCAAGTCCCTCTTCTGATGTAAATCCCCCTGGATGCGTCCCGCTATTCACAGTACGGACAACTTCATTTGCTCTGAAAGCAGCACAGGGAGCCACGCTGGGCCCAGGTTGACTGACTGACACTGGGAAATGGAATTCAATAGCTCCGATTGTTAAATGCCGCTCAAGCAGTGAAGAGAAAACAGCCGCACGGGCTCTCCTAACCAGTGAGTCGCTCCAGTTGTGTTGCACTGGAAGGACGTGGGCGGGTTTATCTTCTGACCGATACAGGCTTTCCACCAGCGTTGTTGCTTGGAGTTCACCACCACCAGTCCTAGCAGGTAAAGGGAAAATTTCCCTTTGCCCTTTCCAGGGGCCAGTGGGGGCTGGAGGTCCTCTGTGTTTTCCTCCCCTCCCTTCAAGGTTTTCAACGGAGGGAAGGAAGAGCCCCCAGACCATCCTTTCACATTGTGCTTCCACCACCTGGCTGGTCTAGAAAAGTCAGGGCTGGGCACACCAAATCACATTCAGACTTAAATCCCTTCCAGGTTTATAAAGATTTTCCAAAGCTTAACTACATTTCTAATTGTCCCACCACCTGTATTGAAATGTACTGTATGTGTTAATCTCAAATTCTTTTCTCTTTCCATAATCTTTTCAAGTTTTCCTGCACTCAGGCAGTAAATCCAATTAGGTGCATGGGTGTTAGTAGAGAGCCAAATTTACTTTTCAACTTCAGACATTCTTTCTCTTATTTTTCTTTTTTCTTTTTCTTCTCTTTTTCTTTTTTTTTCTTTTTCTTTTTCTTTTTCTTTTTCTTTTTCTTTTTCTTTTTCTTTTTCTTTCTTTTTTCTTTCTCTTTTTTCTTTTTTCTTCTTTTTTTTTCTTCTTTTTCTTTTTTCTTATTTTTCTTTTTTCATCTTCTTTTTTTTCTTCTTCTTCTCCTCCTTTTCCTTTTCCTTTTCCTTTTCCCTTTCTTCTTTCCCTTTTCCCCTTTCCCCTCTTTCCTTTCCTTTCCTTTCCTTTCCTTTCCTTTCCTTTCCTTTCCTTTCCTTTCCTTTCCTTTCCTTTCCTTTCCTTTCCTTTCCTTTCCTTTCCTTTCCTTTCCTTTCCTTTCCTTTCCTTTCCTTTCCTTTCCTTTCCTTTCCTTTCCTTTCCTTTCCTTTCCCATGCCATTCCTTTCCCTTCCCATGCCATTCCCTCCTCTTCTTTCCTCTCTAAACCCTTCCAGAAGCCACACCAGTACTAGCACTCTGCTCCTCTGCACGTTCCCTTTCTTGTGTAGGCTGAAACTGCTGGGGGTAGAGGTGTGGCAATGATGTTTGATCTTATTTCACATTAAAACTCTTCTACTGAGGGCTGATTCCCCCACGCACACCTTCATCTTGAAGGGCATCCTACTCTATCAGTGCTCTGCGGGAATGAACAGGCAGAGTAAGGTAATACCTGTTGTAAGTAGGGCTGGCAGGATCAGGCCTCGAGCAAGCTGCCATCCCCGCAGGCTGTAAAATCTGTAGCCTCCTCCAAAATAAAGGTGAGCACAATGGCATTGCTTTTAGACAGTTTGTGCAGTTCATGCCTCAAAGCATATGCTGGTTCCAGCTGAGGATAAAACCTCACCAGGGCCAGGATTTTGCTTGTGTCTTCCTCACGGGAATATCTCAGAGCTGCCCGTGCTGTCCCTACTTTATTCTTATGAGGGCAGAACTAGGCACTTAGGAGCACCCTAGTCTGCAGCCTTTTGACTTCCCAAATAGAAACAAATGGGAATTATGCAATGGCTGATTACCTAAAATAGAGAGGTACTTGGAGAAGGTGTGTGCATTAGGGCCTGATAAAGATGAATCAGGTGCAAGGAGGACGCACTCCCTCAGCTGGTGGGCAAGCTGCAGAATTCTGTCTGACGCACTTACTGGGACTTAAACAAGCCCTTCCTTTTCGTGTTACAAACAATGAATAGTTTTCTCCCCAAATGTTTTGAACATCACTAGATGGAAGCAGCACTTCGGACCTGTTTTCTGCTGCCCACCTCGGTGCCCTGGGAAACACCTCATCATTTTAATGCTCTTAGTTCTCAGCTCCCAGAGCTCTCAGGGGCACCCCAGCCCAGCCAGGCAAGCTGCCCCATTGCAGGCATCTCCAGGGAAAGCACAACTCTCTTGCAGTTGGGTCACCCACAGGACTTCTGGGCAATGGCCCCGTGATGAGGGAAGAGAGCAGCTTGGGGGAGGGCAGACTGGGAGGATTAAGGAGCAAAGCTTGAGATACTCTCTACATGGTGCACCTGTGCTGGGAATAGATTTTAAGTTGAAGAGCAGAGAAGTAAAAGCCCCTGCCTGTGCAGGCTCACTTTAGAGGCAGTGTGCATAGCAAGGATGGCAGGAAAGGTTATTCCCTGTCCCCAGGGCATGGAAAGGTCACCCAGCTCCAGCTAAGCATGGATGTAGGAGCTGGAGCAGTCAGTCCTAGGTCTGGCTCTTGTAGTGCCATCAAGCTTTTCCTCGAGAAGATGTACAGTGGACACCTCCTCCATGGTGGTTCATGGGTTGCGCACTGGCCAGCAGAAAACCATATCTTGGCTTCTGTGGCCACAGGTACCATCACCACCATTAGTGCACACCCAGAGATCAGTGGTGCTTCTTCAGGCCCTTCTTCACCAGCAGGTTGGACGGGATATGTAGACATGGAAAAGACACGGACAGATGTGAAAAAATCTGGAGAAGGCCAAAAAAAAAGCTAAGAGAGTGAGTGAGAAAAAGAGAGCGTAACTGAGTATGAACATCATGGCAGACAAGCCAGAAACATGACCAATACCGAGAGGTATGAAGAATCACAGGACAGCAAGCAAATGCAGAGGATTGTGTTAGTGGGTATGAAATTAAATGCAATCAGCAGAAATACAATGGTTGCTCTCCAGGTCCTCCATCTCCAATATTTACGATAATTTTAAAGCCCATATTTGCTAGAGACACAAAATGGCCCACTGGGAGAACGCTAAAGGTCTCTGAGGAAGAGTGGTTGCCGCACCTGCTCCTAGATGATCTAATCATGAAGGCACCTGACATCACCTCAATGATGGACAGCCTGCAATGGCTCTCCAGCAGCTTTCTGAGGGTCTGTAGCTGAGAAGAGGCACTGCCTTTGTTTCACCCACCTCTGCTGCACCCATAGGGAGCACAGGAGTCCTTACACCAGCAAATCAGTATGTCTTCTCAAGCCCCGGTAATGCACTCCATGAGTATCGATCTATTTGTCTCGCTAAGTGCTTTTCTGGCCTGATGTATCAGGGCTTTTCAGGCTATGGGAAAGGACAATCTTTTGCCCTCCAACATTACAGGGGAAAATCTTGTGTAAGCAAGAAGGGCTTGCATTGAAATTACTGGTGGGGGGCCATGTAAGGTGGTGTGTTCCACAGTTGGTTGTGAAGGCAGCATTATTAAGATACTTTTTTCCTCTTGCTGGCTCAAATGGGATGACATTCCCTCTGCCTGCCCAATGCTGGATGTCAAAGAGGAAGGCACTTTCCTTCTGAAATGTGACATGGAGCCTGGATGTCACTCCACCTGAAGGCTCACCGCCTGATCTTTGGCCAGCTGCAGCAAGAGGTGGGTGCCTTGCCACTCACCTGGACCTTTCCTGGAGGCTCTCCAGGCTTCACGCTGACTACATGCTGCCAGGTGAATACCCTCCCTGTAGTGGAGCTAGGAAAGGCAATTTTCTCAGCATACCTTCAAAGCACTGGCAGTGCCAGGAGGAGCTCACTCCAGCTTGGCCAATGATGTTGTGCTTGCAAGTCCCAGAAAATTGGACTTGGGCTGGGTGTGGGTGGCTGCCAGCCCATCAAGGTTGTACAGATGCAAAATAGCCAGAGGAAGGACTCTGAGCACCATGAGATTCCCACAGGTAGGATGGGTTAGGAACATAGTCGTTGCCTTGCTGGGATCAGACCAAGGTCCAGCTCCTGTTTATTATCCACTCCTTTATAAGAAGGAAGATTTCAGTCCTCCTCCTTGTCCCCAACCTATTTTAATTTGGGGTATTCTTGTAAGCACAGAAATAGCCAATACCCTTTTTAAATCCCCTAAGCTCTGGGCAAGAGAGACGTCTAATAGAGCCAGGTCTGATTGCCCAGCTGCACCTGCGTGGAAAGAGTTTTCCTCTCCTTGGGTTCAAATGTCTTTTGAATTTGTGATACCACTGCTATGCCTCTGCATTATAAGAGTTGGTGAGATACCAGCCTACCCAGTTTTACTCACTTGCATGGCTGCTTTTATGAAATCCCCTCTGTTTAAGAACACAAGAACATGCCCTATGCATATGGTTGGCCTGAGGAACCAGAGCTCTTTCAAGATGTTTTGTTTTCTCCTGTAGCGTGATGCGGTGAGGAAGCGATGCCTCATGGTCTGCACAGCCTCGTTGCTCAGGAGAATATGAGTGGTTCCACTAGCACCGCCTTTGAGTGAGCCAGTGATGAGCTTGCGTTGAGCCGCTCCCGGGGACACTGATATACAAGTGCAGGACACCTCCAAACCGCACTCATGGTCACTCATGGTGGTTAGTAGCAGAGACTCCTGGTTTGGTTCACTTTCTACTAATATGTCTGTCTTTCTCCAACCACAAGAGGAGATGGTTCATTAGAGGAGCCACTGCTACCTCAAGGCCCTATTTGAATTTAACAGATTCATCTTGGACATTTCTTTTTGGTGGGTTACCTCAACGGTGACTGTCCTATTCATATTAGGTATAGTTCTAGCCGTGGTGCATACTGGTTAGCTTTGGCCCCGAGGTCATGGCAAGGTGGCAGTGTGGTGCTATCAGCATCCAAAATGTCCTGTGGTTGGATAATGTCTGGCCACTGTCAATTCATACAAGGACACATGACATAACCTGGGCATAACCTGAACATGCACTGTGATGGCTGGGTACCCACATATTCCCCTGCTCCCATGTCCTGCCACCGCAAACATGGATAATCCCCAGCTCATGCTCACTTGGTCCTTCCGAAAGCACCTCATGGGCTTGAATTTAAGCTCTGCTTTATGACCAAGGGAGCAGAATCTTTGCAAAGCCCCGGTAATCATAATACATGGAGGCAGAATTGATACATGTGGGCTTTTTCTATCACTCAATTAAATGGTTAGTTTATGCAACATGCCGTCTTTTTGAATCAAAGCTGGGTCACTGTTAGGCTGAGGTAACATTAATTATTTTTCCGCTTGTCGGATCCCATGAAAAGGATGTGAAAATGGCCTGTTTATGAAAGAGTGCGGGCAAAGGCTGTGAGCTGATTATGTCAAACATATTCAAAGCTTCCTCTGCAAAAGGGATTGTGATCAACAAAGCATAGCCCACACCTGCACCCATTTCACAATGAAAGCTGTTAGGGCCACGAAGCTACTGGGGGAAAAGAGAGGTTGCGTTAACCCTTTTGGGGAAGGGGGTCCTCCACTGTGGGATTTACACACACACACACAAAGTTGCTTTTCTCATTCCCTCAAGTGGATCCCGAGAACATTAAACCCGTCGTTGCCATCTAACTTTTTCTCATGCAGGGGCTTTTCTAAGCTGGGTGAAAACATCAGACTGACGTGTTTTCCCCTGCTCTTTTCTGATTGCCAAGGGAAGTTGCAGAGAGGAGCCGTCTCTGCTGGAAGAGCGTTTTTAAGAGCGGGCAAGCAGTGGAAGCTCAGACCCCAGGCCCAAAAGTTCTGTTCAGGGCGATCCCAGCACCTTCAGAGTAAGTGCCTATCACATGGAACATGCTGCTGGAGCCAGGCCACCTCCTTAATAAAAAATGTAACTGCTTGGAAGGCAGGGAGAAGAGGAGATGTGCTCTCAAAGAAAGTTGAACTGAACCCTAACTGCAGGCTACCTATCCCATTTTTTTGCAGCCCTGTTGGTCATATGGCAACTGGATAAGATGGTCTGAGTTCAGTATTGAGCCTGGATTGAGCAGGAGGTGGGACTAGAGGTATCCTGTGGTCCCTTCCAACCCAGGTGATGCTGTGATACGCAGTTGTGTCCTCACGAATCCTCATCGCTGAGGGCGATCTTGCATCTGCTCCTCTATGAGGGAATACAGGACCGAGCAATGTGCCGTCATACCTCTCTACAGACTGAGTATCTGTTCTTCCTTCTCTGATTTGGGCGGAAATGCTAAGGGAAATGGAGCTACAGCAAGTGTGATGACCTTTGCCAACCTGTGCAGAACCCCGCCAGGTCTCGGTGCAAGCTCAAAAGGCAAAGCAGGAGCACTCATCCAGCGTTTTCCTGCAGCACCACAGGAACTGTGCCAGGGAAGAGCTGAATGCTCAACTTCTGCACACAGAACCCCAATATCTGCCCAGAAATACATCTCTTTGGAGAGAAGGTCACAATCCCGCTTGTGTGGGAATTTTCAGTTCACACTGTTAGCAAATACGGATGAGCTCTCCATAACAGACGAGCCCTATGACAAACTCCCTGAAAGTCAACTGAAGTCAACCATTGCACGAGGGTGGTAAGATCCACCACAGGATAAAGATCATGATAAAACTTCAAGTTTCTTTTCATGCTTCCTGTGGTTCAACACATTTCTCTGGTTCTATCCTCGAAATCCTTTCTGGCTCGTGTGCCAAGACAGTATTGTTTTATGGGGTGCTGGTTTGGGCTGGGATAGAGTTAATTTTCTTCATAGTAGCTGGTATGGGGCTATGTTTTGGATTTGTGGTGGAAACAGCGTTGATAACACAGGGATGTTTTAGTTATTGCTGAGCAGGGCTGACACAGAGCCAAGGCCTTTTCTGCTCCTCACCCCACCCCACCAGCCAGGAGGCTGGGGTGGCACAAGAAGCTGGGAGGGGGCACAGCCAGGACAGCCGACCCCAACTGACCCAAGGGACATCCCACACCATATGACATCAAGCTCAGCAAATAGAGCTGGGGGAAGAAGGAAGGGGAGGGTGTTTGGAGTGATGGCTTTTGTCTTCCCAAGTCACCGTTACCTGTGATGGAGCCCTGCTTTCCTGGGGATGGCTAGGTTTGCTTGTGTGCACAGTTTTTGCTTTCCCCATTAAACTGTCTTTATCTCAACCCACGAGTTTTCTCACTTTTACCCTTCCGATTCTCTCCCCGATCCCACTGGGGGGGAGTGAGCCAGCGGCTGCATGGTGCTGTGTTGCTGGCTGGGGTTAAACCTTGACATATGGGAAGAGCTGGGATAATCCTTTAATTCATCAAAACTTCTACTGATTAATGTAATAATTCTGCCTTAATAAGGATGCTATAAACTATTTGCATTTGTTCTAATTAACGCTCCTGAGGGGAGATCTAGAAATGCCCTGCTAAACATCACATATTATAAAACCAGATTAAGGAAAATCTCTTCCTGACTCTTTTCAAGGTTGAAGTTTTCCCTGATTCATTGCATATCATGATGGCAAAAAAAAATTCTTCTGTTGTAAGTATTAAGACACCTCCAGAATTATTTTCCCACATGTGCTTGTTTAAAGTAATATTGGTTTAGTTCTACCATGAGTATGGAGCTAAAGTAACTACACATCACAATAAACCTCTAAAACTCTGATATTTTAACATCTTCAGGTCGGACTTTAGAGTCTTTAAAGATAAAATGCTATTAAAAGCATTGGCTAAATGCTTTGACTGGGTTGTAGCCTTTGATTGGGTTGTAATCTAATCTCTGGGCTGTGTTAATTGGAAACGAGTAAGAAAGTAGGGCATGTTACAAAGAGGTGTCAGTGATGCCAGGTAAGGCAATGAGGAAGTCATTTACCACTATCAAATGTTCTAAAAGATACTTTAACCTTGTTTGGAAACAAACCATCAAACAAAACCTCCAAATGCCTCCTCTAGCAATCCTCATAACTAGCACAGAGCAAGGAAAAGTGAGTTTGGTAAACATAAACTCAGTTAAGAAACTATTCTTGATGAATATGAAGAGCAGTCATCAGAATAATTGTTTTCTTTCAAAAATCATTCTTTTTTTTTCTGTTGATAATTTAAATCCCTTCCCTTGGGAGTTTAAAATAGCTTCAAATATTTAAAAGGAACGGAGAGTGAGAACACCTTAATTTAACAAATGCTACGAGCTCTTTTGATGGCATAATGAAAGCCACGTTGCAAATGATGGAGAAAAGTCACTATTTGATTAAAGTTGTGTATAAATACACTGTATCTCTCAATGGTATTTGTGATGGTCATTACACAAATCAGACTATGGCTTTCTGCACAAGAGCTGATTCAGTCATGAACACACCTCTTCAGAAAACCAGAATTTCCCGCCTGCAGAAAATTCTCATATTGCAATTATTTATTTCTAAGACTGGAATTAAAAGCTAAAATATCATCATTTTCCTAGAAATAACACCCTGCAAAATGTTCATAAATTGAAAGTGTCAACATGCGGACATATTTTCAATATATTTTTCCAAAATCTCTGTGTTTTAATGGTCTAAACAGTAATTAAAGCCAAAATGTTTTATTGTGATTTTGATTCTTTTTTCCTGAGGAAAAAAAAAAAGCTTTTTAAACTGATAATTACTCATGAAAATTTTGAGGGGAGAAAACAGCAAGATAGGACCAAACCAGTTTCAAATGGGACTTGACTTAGAAATGATTGTGGAAAGATGTAAAAATGAACCCCGTCTGAAGAAAAGGCTCTGTTTTCAGGATCTGCCATTTAAAAGCAAAGCTCTCCTCTGCCTGACAGCAGATGCCAATGGCCTTGTTGGTCCCTAGCAGCCGCTGCAGCTCCTTTCCCTCCAGTCTCTCCTACAGGTTGGACTTCACCAGCTCCAGACACTGTGAGATCGTGCTGGGGCTGCGTAGGCTGGTTTGAACACTATCACAACATTGCTAGCAAGACTTCTTGAGCAGTCCTCTGCTACACCTGGAGAATCACTTTTTCCTGAAGAGTATTTCTGTTTCTGGAGTACCGATGGAGGTGCAATATGCTTAGGGGCCAAATAGGTGAGGCTCATCTGATCAGAGGTGCCTGCCCAGCCTGCTCCTCCATCTGAGCCAGCCCCTGGGCTTCTCTTCTCATCAGGGAAGAGAAACTGGATTTCTCAGACCCTGACTCCACCACTCTTTAATTCAATATCTCCATCTGACTGATGAAACATGCTCTGTTTTGCTTTGTTGACTATGGAGGTATAAAGGTGGGATGGACAGCTCTGAAGTAGACATCTACAGTACAGACATGTGCAATTAGCAAGATGAGTTTTGACTATCTAAACACAACTGATTTGGCTATACCTCTTCCTTTTCCTTGGAAAACCACTGAAACAGCAGCCAACCAGGCCAGGAGCAGGAAAGCTCTTCAGGCACTGCCCATCACATTTATCCCCTTCAACATCTGGGACATCAGCACTGTGAGTGCCTTTTCTCAAGCTTTTTCCCTTTCAGCGTGGAACTCAAGTGAGAACTCAAACCCTGTAATAGTAAAGATATAGGATCTCTGGTGTGCAAATTCTACAGGGGCCACTGGTAGCATATCTTTTTATGGGTTTGACATGTATACCCTGCATTACTCATCTCCATGAGCATACCACACCCTTGAGGAACACCAGGGACCCCTTGCAGCCTGGCCCAACAAGCCCAGTCACCTGACACGGGTCATGTCCAGAAACCCTGTCCTCAGTGGACAGTGAGGGTGGAAAACTCTGACGTCCCAGCACAA
>NW_009259791.1:78442-106761 GCF_000687185.1 Egretta garzetta | reverse complement strand
GTCTCATGGTAATCTGAAGATTTCTTGGCAGTCAAAATAAAATCAACATCTCAGAGGGAAGGAGAGGATGGGCAATTATCTGTAACTTCTTCCTCCTGGGCATCCCCCATCCTCCTCACGGATGGTGTTTTTTCATGCCATGTTTTTGGTTATTTTTGTTGGAGTTGAGTCTCGAACAGGTACAGAATGCTTGCTTATCTTTGGATTTTAACCTGAAAGTGTAGCTTTTCCACCTTATCTGAATTTCTCCTTTTCCCACGTCTTTCTCCAACATCTCAAGTGGCAGACGCAGTTACTGTTCAAAGCAAATGCCAGCAGGTCATTTAATGACGTTCCCTCTCCTCCAAGGGCTTGACTCTTAATTGTACATAGAAAGATACACAAGAGCTTATAACAAGAGGAATAGCAGCAGCCAAACCCAAACAGGTTTATGTATAGTGTGTGACATATGGCAACATTAGACAAGATCTCTGGCTTATGGGCATTTTGGCAAGACACGAGGTGGATCTTATGGCAACACCTTGTGTCTACATAGCTACCATTTCTGGTGCTCTGTCCTGTTTTTTATTTCATCTCTCATCTGTAGGCCTTCAGATGAGAGGGCCCCAATTTTTCTTGGCCAGTTGTGACTTAGACATTGCTTAGACACATGCCCAGAGCTGAGATCCACACTGCTTCAAGCTGTTGAAGGCATAAAGAATTACAGACATGTCCCATTTTCCCCGACTGTAAATGGAGATAGTGATACTTGCCACTTTTATTCACCTCAAGGGGTAATGTGAGGGTCAGATAGTGTTTTAAAACACCATCTAGTTTTGGGGTATTTTTCTTATAATCAGGAAAAGGAAGAACATAAGAGAAGCCAGTCTGGCTCAGATCACCCCTCTGACCAGGCCAGTCATCTGTCCCCAACAGGGCCAAGAGCAAGAGCTTGGGGAATAGAATCATACAATGGTTTGGGAGAAGGGACCTTTAAAGGCCATCCAGTACAACCCCCCTGCAATGAGCAGGGACATCTCCAACCAGATCAGGTTGCTCAGAGCCCTGTCCAACCTGACTTTGAAGGTTTCCAGGGATGGGGCATCTACCACCTCTCTGGGCAACCTGTGCCAGTGTTTCACCACCCTTATGATAAAAAGTTTCTTCCTTATACCTAGTCTAAATCTACCTTCTTTCCGTTTAAAACCGGTACCCCTTGTCCTGTCACAACAGATCCTGCTAAAAAGTCTGTCCCCAACTTTCTTATAAGTCCCCTTTAAGTACTGAAAGGCCACAATCAGGTCTCCGTGAAGCCTTTTCTTCTCTGGGCTGAACTACCCCAACTGTCTCAGCCTTTCCTCACGGGAGAGGTGTTCCAGCCCTTTGACATGTTTATGGCCTCCTCTGGACCCACTCCAACAGGTCCATGAACTTCTTGTGCCGAGGAGCCCAGAGCTGGATGCAGCACTGCAGGGCGGGTATCACCAGAGTGGAGCAGAGGGGCACAGTCCCCTCCCTTGACCTGCTGGCCATGCTGATTTTGATGCAGCCCAGGATACAGTTGGCTTTCTGGGCTATGAGCTTACATTGCTGGCTCATATCCAGCTTTTTGTCCATCAGTACCCCCAAGTCCCTCTTGGCAGTGCTGCTCTCAATCCCTTCATCCCCCAGCCTGTATTGATACCAGGGGTTGCCCTGACCCAGGTGCAGGGCCTTGCACATGGCCCTGTTGAACCTCATGAGGTTCACACGGGCCCACTTCTTCAGCTTGTCCAGAGGGACATGCTCCAGAGCTAAAGAGTATTGGGATAAGGCAAAACCCCTTGTCTTTACCTTATGCAGCCTTCACTGTTCCCCACTAAGCTGAAATAATAATAAAGGATTAATTATTCCCTTAACTGCTGTTCCTTTCCTTTCTTCATCCCCAGCTCCCTGGAAATAAATTAGCATGGGAGATGGGGGAGGCAGGAGGTGTTTGCTATCAATGGGGACAGCAGCTTTCAGTCAAAGGCAGTGGGGCAAACCTGCTTCCTACAACCAGCAGGGGAGTGGAAATTTCCATGGGGCTGGTGCTCATCAGTCCCACCAGTCCTGTCTGCAAACCCTCTACCTTTGATTCCAGGATCTCCACACAATGGATTTTTTTATCCATCGTTCTGCCTTTGATAACTACTGCCAGGTTATTTTTCTTATCTGACTTAGGAAAGATCTAACAGGATCAGTTAGCTAGCTCCAGGGTAGGTTCTTTGAAAAGAAATGATTTAACAGGGCTTTCTTTTAGCTGCTCTTGGGGTTCTCCAAACTTTCTGGTTTAACCAGCTCTCTGAGACACAGCGCTGTCCTCAGCCATTCCCGGATGGGCTTGGTCGAGGTGCTGGCACAGCCTGACCCATGGCTGTAATTCCTCCCTCAGCAGGGCCTCACAGTTGCTGATCCTCACCGTGGAGAACATATCCAAACACAGCTCGAGGACAAGGGGAAGCCTCTTTGGGGAGCAGGAAGGTCCAAGGTACTTGGAGTTAGTGTGAGGGTAAGCACTGAGTTAATTTGTACTAAAAGTGGCTGCCAGAAAGCTCTGGCTGTGCATGCATCTCTTTGGCTTGCTCACAGCCCTCTGATGGTGGAGGGAGAAATGATCTTGGCTCAGCCGGAGCTGAATGCCGATAAATACTCAAATGCTCAGCTTTGTTATAAGTTATACCTGAAGTTGGATGGTTTACTAGAACGGAGAGGAGATCAGCGCCCATCTGAGGGTTATTACGCACCAAGCCCCCTACATTGAGAAGGATGGCTGGGACCCTCTTAGGAGAATCGGGGGGGGCCAAGCCTGCAAGGTCTCAGCACACGTCAGGCACCTGGGTGTCCTCCATGGGAAATGCAGCCGCATGGGCCAAGCCAGCCAGCGAGAGGTCTAGCTGGAGAAGTTGTGGTGTGAAACCAGTGGTTCATGGCACTGTCAAAACCAGAGTGCTCATGAAGGGGTTGCATGCTTGAGCAGACCGGAGCAATTCACAGTCAGAGCTATCAAAGCAATGACCCAGCTCCTTTAACATGCTGTCTAAAATCATGCTCAGAAACTTTAACACAAAATTTTAATGCTCTGTTGTATCCTTACAGACAGGCCAACAAAGATGTTTCACGCTTACACATCACCTTCCACACCACAGACTCACATGGGAAAGATCTGGAGTGAGTTCAGGGGACTTTGGGGACTAATGGCATTATGTAAAATGTACATACAGGCACATAGCAGCCCAGTGAAGTAAAATCTTGGTCTCCTTCCAAAGCTGGAAAAGTTTTAATGGGCAAGGATATGATTTCACCCACTATGGATACAAGGGGGGTTTGGATTCACCAAATTGATTGTCTGTGCCTAAGCTAGTGCTCTCCCTGTAGCCCAACTGAGTAAGGGGGAGGCATAGGCATCCCATCCACCCCAGTGAGGCCTCACACCTTCCTTGGGCTCCCGCTCTTCTCCTTTGCCCTCAGAGGAGACCAAAGAAACTTGTCCACAGCAGAGCCTCAACCTTCAGATGGCTGAGGGTAGGGAAGGTAAATCCTGCTCACATATGCCCGTACGCAGGCAGCACCACCAAAATGCAACTTCACATGTTCATAGGGACCTTTATCCAGGGTATTCAAGGTCTTTACAGGCTTTTTTTTCCTTGCCATCCACTGAGAGGTGGAGAGTCAGATATTAACATCTTTGAAAATATGTCAGTACGTCAATTCAATTCAAGCACCAAATTCCCCTTAAGATCAATTTCTATTGGGATTTAAGTGCCTAAATGCCTATTCCTGACATGCTCAAGGTGATGAAAGAGGCCCATAACAGAGTGGAAGAAGGGTTCACAAGGATATTCTTCCTCTCAAGCTCTGACCAGTCTGGCGTGGGGTTGGACAAGATCAGAGGAGAGGTGGAAGAGCTGTGAGGTTCAACACAAGTCCAGTCCCTCATGCCCCATGTCCTGGTTTCATTGCTGTGAGGAGGCAGGACGAGCGTTTTTATTTTCCAGTGTTAGCTGGTGCGGGAGACCTGTCTGGTTCCAGGTACCATGGCACAGAGGTCCTTATAGATGGCACTGGTAGATGGAAAATGGAAATTCGGTGGAAGAAGTGGATTTTAGGGCATGGACTGGGAAACCTACTGGGAGTCAGCTCTGTAAGTAGAACTGCTCATTGGAAAACTCCACTAACCCTGAGAACAGCAGATGTAAGTCTCAAGACAGACCCATAGCTGTAAGTTGTTAGAACCACCTCAGGCCATGGAGAGTAGCTGAAGGTCCCTGTGGTACTGGGGGCAAGGGAGCAACCTCTCCTACTCAAGAAGGTATTGCAATGGTGGGTCTTTGTGAAAGGTACAGGCAGCTTTTTGTGTCCTCAGGCCATTTGCAGATCTCAACCCGATCTGGCTTATCTGTCTTCCAGAAGGACTCCTGCTTAGTGATTGCTTCTCCTTGCTCTCACAACGCCCTGCATTGCTCATAGCTCCAAAGGGCTGGAAACCCATTGCCTGCAGTGCTTCTAAGCCTCTGCTTAGCAAATCCTAACGGTGGCTTAACTTAACATCAGAGACCTGCCCACAGTCTTGCTGAATGACAGCCAGGGAGCCTTGAACACATCCAGAGAGGTCACCATCCCAACCAGGGGAAGGAGATGGACAAGACCATTGTTCAGCTGCAAGAAGGTGGAGAGGAGCTCCAGAGCCAGGAAAGGCCTTCATGGCAAAAAGGGGGGCCAGACAGGAGAGAGGAAAGGAAGGTGTGGGGGGAGAGGGGGGCTGTGGGAACAGCACAGGGCCAGGCTTGTAGCAATGGGGCTGCCCCTCTGCTGCTGGCTGGGATGCCTGCCACTTGTCCAGATTAGAGCTGGTGATAGAGAAAAGCCCTTTCTCTCTTTATTTTTTGTTATTCAGACAGATAGAGTGTTTCTTTGGTTGCCATATACAACTCATTTCAGATCTGATGCCAGAGGATATTCGATATGAGATCTGAACAACTCGATGTGTAAATTCATAATGCTGTCTGTGCTGGAACTTGTTGCATGACTTTGAATCTTACTGTATGTTAGTGCCATCAGATATACCTTAATACAATCAAATGTAACACGCCCAGCTAAAGAAAAAAAAAAATGTGACACCTTTGCTGTAAAGCTAACAGAAAACTCGCCAAAAGGGAACAAAACCCAATTTGGCAAAGCCTCAATCAGCTCAGAGGAAACTCAGCGATCGTAGCGTGTAAGTACTGACAGTACCCAACGCGGAGGGTAAGGAGGGACTTCTCTGAGCAGAAAGGGAAAGGAAGCTTTGGCAGCAAGGTGCTTTAGATAAGATTGCTCCTGATCTTGCCTGGGATTCACACGCTGCTCCGAGGCTGGGAACATCTCTCCTGGATTCACCTGTCTGGATAAAGAGACTCCTGCCTCCAGCTCTGCCTTGCCTCCCTTCCTGCCCAGGGAGTTGCATTGCAATTCCCACTCTTTAAAACTTTTCCTTAACCGGAGATATACAGGGAAACTTGCAGAAAATGGGCTCGTAGCTAGGGAGGACTGCTCGCTGTCAGATAGGAGAGCCAGCATGCCTCCCGTGCACGCGTACCTCCAGTATGGGCTGCCTGCAGTCATGAGGGCTGGTGCACACATAGCTGAGCTGGATTCCACATCGACAGCCGTGAGTAAATCCTCTGCCATTGCAGATGCTGGAAGCCTAAGGTGTTTCAAAATACATGTAGTCATCCGAGTTTCTTCACACAGAGATTTCTGCCCTCCCCATGTGTGTTTGGCTGTTGGTGGAGGGGAAAGCTTCTGTAGCGTAAATATGAAAACCTGCTCATGCAGAAATTGGTGTATTCAAAACTCCCTACAGTTTCCAGATCATTTCAGTTTCCTTCCCCTCCTTTGCCAAGCATACTTTCATTTCCCTGTCCATCCCAGAATGGGATGTAGCACACCCCCTGCAAAGCCCTTGTGGTGTGTTGAGGGAACAGGGTGTCTTCAAGCAGGTTCTTGATTAGACAGCAAGACGGGGGTCACGTATTGAAAGGTAATTGCTTTTGCATGGTATCCTGTACTTTTTAAATGTGTACAAAATGGACTAGATACCCTTAGTATATTTTCCTCATGCTCATGTTCAGCATCTTCCAAATGTTCATTTAGTGCACAGAACATGAAAAGAGTGCACAGAGGAGAGACTCTGAAACATGCCCAGTGAATGGGAGCACACAGCCAATGTTCTGCAGCAGTTACCATCTTCATACAGCTCCAGCACTCCATCATTCATGTATG
The DNA here is from genome assembly GCF_000687185.1 of Egretta garzetta. NCBI lineage: Eukaryota > Metazoa > Chordata > Aves > Pelecaniformes > Ardeidae > Egretta > Egretta garzetta. Next base: position 100,500 of record NW_009259791.1, on the reverse strand, counting down.
TAGGGAAGCCCAGCGTCATTTTTCATACCTGGCCCTATAAAATTAATTCAATTGGTTGTGATCGTGTCACACTTGAATAGCCTGCAACACGCAACATTTTTTTGAGATGAACTTCAGAATCGCCTCATCCATCACAGTGGAGAATGGGATTTCTGGCATCTGGTTTCACATTTAGATGTTCAAGAGATTTGTCTTGCCATCAGTATGGATTTTTGCATTACGACCGAGCATCAGCCTTGTCACTGTATCCCTTAGCCTTTGTGTGGGAGTTATCTTGCAAAATGACAGCTGTGACGGAGGCTGGTGTAAAAAGGGATGGGTATAGGAAGAAAGGGCAGTGTGTGATGAAAAATGTGCATGTTGCTAGAAGTGATCAAATGGTTTGACATCTTTTCCTGCAAAAGCAGCTCTCCAAGTCCCAACAGCTACCTTCCCAACTTGCAGGCATTTCTTTTTATCACGCAAATGAGTTTGACTCCATTTCTCCGCTGCTTCACCGCTATGGGAACTTTCACACTCAGAACAATTTTGTGGTCAGAGCACTGGGCTAGTAAGGAGAAAATTAAGTTAAGTCGTGGCTTTGGAATAGATACCTGCATGCCTGTGAGTCAGCTCCTCATCTATAAAATTAAGATATCGATACTTCCTTATTCTGGCTGTCTTCTGTGCTTATCCCTGAAGATCTCTTTGGTTGCAGAGTCATTGTGGGGAGGATTCTGAATTTGGTCAGCCCCATGGACACTGCTGTCTCCCTTCCCTCCCTCCGCGCCAGCCCTCACAGCCCAGCGGGTAATTTCCTCTGCAACGTGATGATAATAATTGCTTGTTCCCTAAGACATGGCCAAAGACCCTGAGCCAGAAGTTTGTTATTAAGAGGTGACTGCCTACAAGGGGTGTTTCTGCTGTGAGACAGAGCTTCTGACCAGCGCAGAAATATACTTTGGTTTTGTTTGTCAATTGTTAAAATATGTTGGATTGCTAAAAATTGAAAGATTTGTTCAGTGCTGGGCACAAGACAGGGACAAGGGGCCAGCCATGGTGATGACCAGGTGTCTAGAGTGTGAAAGCCCTTATGTATAGAAGGGTGAGGGTTTTTTTTCTGTACAAGACAGGATGTCATGTATGTTCAACACACACAAGAGGCAATCATAGAATCGTTTAGGTTGGAAAAGACCTCTAAGATCATCAAGTCCAACCGTTAATCTAACCCTGCCATCCCACCACTAAACCATGTCCCTATGCACCACATCTACCCAGCTATTAAATATCTCCAGGAATGGGGACTCAACCACTTCCTTGGGCAACCTGTTCCAATTCTTGACAACCTTTTTGGTGAAGAAATTTTTCATAATAGCTAATCTAAACCTCTCCTGGTGCAACTTGAGGCTGTTTCCTCTTATCCTATCACTTGTTACTTGGGAGAAGAGACCAACATCCACCTTGCTACAACCTCCTGTCAGGCAGTTGTAGAGGGCAATAAGGTCTCCCCTCAGCCTCCTCTTCTCCAGGCTGAACACCCCCAGGTCCCTCAGCCGGTCCCCATCAGCCTTGGGCTCCAGACCCCCCACCAGCTTCATTGCCCTTCTCTGGACACATTCCAGCACCTCCATGTCCTTCTGGGAGTGAGGGGTCCAACACTGAACACAGCACTTGAAGTACAGCATCACCAGTGCTCAGTACAGTGGCATGATCACTGCCCTGCTCCTGCTGGCCACACTATTCCTGATACAAGCCAGGATGCTGTTGGCCTTCTTGGCCACCTGGGCACACTGCTGGCTCATATCCAGCAGGCTGTAGACCAACACCCCCAATAGTCACTAGCTCTCCTCAAGAAATAAATGGATTCTCTTCCCCAAAACTTCTCTGAGACTGTAAGATGACTGCCTATAATTTTAATAAACTCTATAGATATTATTTCACATGCAATTTGACGTATGTTGAAAGAGTTACTCTGCCTTTCCTGTTCCTCACAATTTTGTTAATGATTCAGAATAAAATGTGCATGCAGAGTACAACAAAAATCAACAATTCAAATGCAGGTAACAATTAACTGTGGAAAAAGAGCCATATGGTCACTGTCTAACAACTTTCAGAGACCAAACTTTATTAAATAACTGTTTATTTCCCTCTTAAATTTATCCCCTGCTGCTTTTTGCAGCTTTTACAAATAACATAGCAAATCTCAATTCTAAGAGATGGAATTTGAAGAAACTCACCACCATGTCTTTCCTGTCTTTTTTATCTGTTGGAGGAAGCTCTAACCACAAGTTTGAGTTCAGGCACAGAGAAATGAGTAGATGCATTTCAGAACTCAGCCCTGGATTTTGGAGGCTGGAAGATCTTTGGGCAAAGTCAGCACATCCTTCAAAAACAAAAAGGCTTGGATACTCTTGGGGGTGAGTTTAGATGGCTCAGACCAAGCAGCAGACACATGCTAGGAAGGATTCAGTACTGCAGACCATTCTGCAAAGCAGTTGGCTTCAGGAGACCTTCCTGGATCATAAGGACAGCGGATTGCGTAAGAGACTGAGTCTGTGTATGGAGCAGAAGACTGGCATTAGCTCACCAAAAGAGTGACTTTTAGTTCACACCCAGGTTCTCAGAAGTGTCTGCTCTCCCTTCAACACAGGGCATGGTGTGTCCAGCAATAGTGTGTCCTTCACACCAGAAGGAAGGGATGTCATCCAAAGAGACCTGGACAGGCTGGAGAGGTGGGCCTGTGTGAACCTCATGAGGTTCAACAAGGCCAAGTGCAAGGTCCTGCACCTGGGTTGGGGTAACCCCCAGTATCAATACAGGCTGGGGGAAGAAAGGATCGAGAGCAGCCCTGCCGAGAGGGACCTGGGGGTACTGATGGATGAAAAGCTAGACATGAGCCGGCAATGTGCGCTGGCAGCCCAGAAGGCCAACCGTACTCTGGGCTGCATCAGGAGGAGTGTGGCTAGCAGGTCGAGGGAGGTGATTCTGCCCCTCTACTCAGCTCTGGTGAGACCTCACCTGGAGTACTGCGTCCAGCTCTGGAGCCCTCAGCACAAGAAGGACATGGAACTGTTGGAACGGGTCCAGAGGAGGGCTACAAAAATGATCCGAGGGCTGGAGCACCTCTCCTATGAGGACAGGCTGAGAGAGTTGGGCTTGTTCAGTCTGGAGAAAAGGAGGCTACGGGGAGACCTGATTGCGGCCTTCCAGTACCTAAAGGGGGCCTATAGGAAAGATGGGGAACGTCTTTTTCATAGGGCCAGCTGTGTTAGGACAAGGGGAAATGGTTTTAAACTAGAACAGGGTAGGTTCAGGCTAGAGGTAAGGAAGAAATTTTTTACAATGAGGGTGGTAAAACACTGGAACAGGTTGCCCAGAGAGGTAGCGGAGGCCCCATCCCTGGAAACATTCAAGGCCAGGTTGGATGGGGCTCTGAGCAATCTGATCTAGTTAGCAGTGTCCCTGCTCCCTGCAGGGGGGTTGGACTAGATGACCACTAGTGGTCCCTTCCAACCCTAAACATTCTATGATTCTATGATTCTAATAGTCATGGAGACCCACCGTTGAGTATAAGATGTGGGGGACCACCAGCACATTGGAGGAAAGGGATTCAGAATGAGCTTGCCAAGTCAAAGAATGAGGCTGGGGAAAACAAAATGTTGTGACTTCAATTGCAAAGATATACGATGCCTGGCTGGGTAGCAGTCTTTGTGACAGGACCTGGGTATTGGGCTGGTTGAAGAGTTGAATGGAAGTCAGCACACTGTGAAAGCAGCAAACACCATCCTAGGATGTGCAAACACCAGCCCCTTGAAGCAATCCTCCAGTCCCTTCAACATCAGTGGGGGTTTGCTGGAATAGGATTTTAGTTTCTCAGTATAACCATCCAAAGAAGATATGGACCACTGGAGAGAGGCTAGAAGTTGTTAAGAAAAAAATATCCAAAATATCCAAAAATATCCAATATCCAGTCATAACCTACACAGAAAGATTGGACAGACTGGGATTGCTTAGCATAAGGAGGAGAAGACAGAGTGGAAATAGGCTTGTGGCCTTTGAATATGGAAAAGGCTGCTGTGGAGAAGAAGGGAATGGTCTGTTCTCCATGTCCGTAGAGCTGCGCAAGCAGTAATGGTCTCCGAATTCATTTTAGCCATTAGGAAACCTTTCCAGCAGTAAGGTCAGGAACCAGTGGGGTAGTTCTTCTGAGCAGGCTGGGATGCCTGTATCACTGGACACCTTCAGAAAGTGTACCCAACCTGTGGAACTGCCTTGAGAGGTGGAGATAGACTTTTTGAGGTCCCTTCCAGTCCAATGATGATGTCAAAAACTGAGGCATTGGTTAGAGAATTGGATTTCTAATATCTCTGCACTTTCTTTTCCTATAATTTTTAAAAGGCAGATGGTAGAATTCATGCCCCTGGGTTGATAATTTTAATCAGAGGAGAAGCAAAATAACAGCATTAGGATTACATGTGCACCACAGTTTGCCAAACCAGGATATAAAAGACATAATGTATAAAATCGCGATAAAAACCCAAACATGCCTGAATCTGAAGAGGAGCTGAAGCCCTCCATTAAGTTCTTGTCTTATCAAAATGGTGAACAAGAATGTAATCCTGCAGTTCAGTAAGCCTTCAGCATGTGTGTGTGCTTAGTCCTGTACTATGAATCTATGTGTGTTTGTATATTCTCTCTTTTTCAGACTGTTTTTTCACTAGTAGTAATGGTGTAGTACTGAGGGTAGAGTGGAACCTCTGTTTTCCAACAAGTATTTGCTCTCATTCAAAAGTGAATATTTATTTAGCCATCCTCAGGATGATGCAGGCTCCATTCGGAATACGTATGTAAACACATTTTAGTAGCATGGCTCATCATTGAAATTTTAACTGTATACATTCTTAATTGTGACTGTGTTAAGATTAGAGACAAATTATATGTTATTTCTTCTGGTTTTGGAGACACTGGCAAATTTCTTAACCATTTCCATGTCTATAGTCGCTACATGTCTGCTTACATGAAGTTAAAACATCATGACCTAGACATGTATGAAGTAGCATATACAGTGAACTGCATATTTTTAAACCCTTCCATAAACAGGGAGAATGGAGATCAATGATTACTAGCTACAAAAATTCACAGGCCTTTTGAAGTTGTAAACATTAAAATTTCACAGGCTGTTGAGTGACAGTGTATGAACATTAAAACCACAACATGACAGCTTGACGACAAGCAACCATTTTTATTAAAATATCATAGTTTGGTATCGCTGCCTGCAAATTACTTATTTTTCATCTGCTCAGGTGGATTTTAGAAGTCCAATTATTATGTCATTAGGAAGATGATATTACTGTACTGCTACCACTTACATTACCACTAATGCTACTTAAGGACATACGGATCAGCCAAGTACGGGTTTCTATGGTCCTTAATGAAGAACATTTAATGAGCGACAGGCAGAATCTGCTCCATGTCAAAAATTGTTATGTATTAGAAGACAGCGGTGGCAGTAACCGCTTGTGATCACATCCACTGAGTAGGTAGCACTAAACAGTGTTTTGTGCACTTAACTTCTAAACATCCCCAGGGAAGGGGACTCCTCTTGGGAGTTGATTTTGTAACAGAGATTCATAACCACCTCTGTTGCGAGTTCATACTATTTCCATTTCGCTCTTTCTGCAGTCCCCATGGCAAAGTACAAGTGTTTTCTGCTGAAATAATTCAATCCATGAATTGCATCCACTTGTACCTACACAAGAAGTTCCTCAGCATCCTTCAGATACCAGCTGACAGCGTTCCTACCTTCCACTCATGGACTTCATGAGCACCTGGCAAGCCGGACACATTCACCTCTTTCCACCTTTCCCCCTAACATAGCCTTTGCAAGGATTTTACACGCACAAGCTGTCCTCAGCACTGGGTATCTGATGTCCCAAATCCACTCAAGTGTCCTGGCCCCATGGAGCTGTTCTCTGCAAGTTAAATTGATTTTGGCATGCCTAAAAATCAGTTTGGTGATTTAAGAGCTTAAACACCAATTCTAGACTTCTAAGCTTGAAAACTGTGCCTTGAAGGGTCCTCTCTTCTTTTTCACAAGGTGTCAGCCAGGCGTAACTCTGCCAACGCAGCAGAGTTACACCAGTGCCTATTTGCAGAGCAAGGAGGAAGCACCACAACACGTTAATGCGCTTGGATGCGACTTTTGCATGACGATGAGGTACCGCGTGCCTGGGCTGTTCTGTTAGCCTGAGAAGCAGAGTCTGGATGCTAGATGTTGGTCCAAGTTCAGGTGCACATGGGCCCGAAGAGCCCTGGTCACTATCAACGTTGCAACCACAACCCTGGGAGCTGTGGAAGTGGCTATTGGAGGTCTGTGCTATAGGGGGAAACACAGAGCTCGAAGGGAAAGGAGCTCACCAGAAACCTGAAAGGAAGGACAAATGTAAGGACTGTCTGCATCCTGCGATTACTGTTCTTTTGCTCCACACTGTTCTCTTTATAAATTACTGAATTATCCTTAGGAACAAAAGGTATTAGGGTCCTGCAAGCTTCTCTCAGTTTGTGGTAGGACTAATTCATTAATGTGGCTCCGACAGGAATGTGGGCAATGTTCTTTCTAATTGGACATGACTGGTCAAGAATGACTCGGCCTCCATCCAGATCACACTGTCACTTATGCTGTATAATAAGCTACTACTACTGGCCCATGAATCAATTTTTAAACAATCTCCAGTAATGAACTTGGACGGCCCATTGTTGTTGACAAAGGGGGTGGTCTACGGACAGTAGTGACAGACTGAAAGAAGTGTTTCATCTCCGGGGTCCTTACAGAGACTGACAAGCCAAGAGGTCGGTTTCATAGAGGTTTAACTCGAAAAGTCTGAGGACAAAAAAGGCATCTGGAATCATTAGGAAATGTGAAGTTTGACTTGCACCATTGGAAATCCTTAATATATTATTTTAACTGTAGATCTGACAAACTCTTTGCCCGCTGGGTGGGAAAGAGAGGTTAAGGGAAGTAAAAGCTTTATATATCTCCAGTGGGGGGGAATAAAAAGGTTAATTTTAGTAACTCTGGGAAGAGTCTGTGGGGAAACTGTCAATGTTTCAGCCCATTTGCCATTGCCCTGAGTCAGCGGAGTCAACACGGGTAGCGGGAGAGGCTGCTGCCGGCACTGGCTGCCGGACGCCAAGCTCCCAATGCTTTCCCCTCAAATAACCTTGCCAGTCACCGAAATGTCAGGGCTCTGCCCAGTTCCTCCTGCCTGAACCAGCCTTGTCAGCACGGCGATGCTGTCTCTGTGCTTCACACTTTGTTCAGGATTACTCGCACGTTACCGGGATTCCCTGAGCCCGCTGGCATAAAGAAAATAAATATATCTGAAGTGGTTCTAGCAAGCTGGGTCTGGCATGTGTTTGCAATACTCTTCCCAGTTGACCAACGCCTTACAAAGTGAGCTCTGTGCCATGCCCATGTGGGGCTACAGTTGCCAACTCTTATTTTAAAGCTTTAAAAATACCATGCAAAGTCAGGGAATTGGTTCCAGGTTTCTTCCAGCAGCAGAGTACACTGCTGTGAACCCATGGGAGAATGCACACCCAAATTAAAACAAACAGGCAGGGTGTAAATTTGCAAATGAACATGTCCACTGGGCCTATGGGCAAAACCCTTCTCCCTTCCCTGGCGATTTCACCACAGAGCTGGAGGAGAAGGGCAGAGGGCAGCCTGCACCGGGTGACTCCACTGCATGTTTCCCAGGAGGATGAGTCACTTCTCCATCTGGATAAGACACTTTGCCTCCATTCCCCAGCCACAAAGCAGGACAACCTTGGTGCATGTGGACGGCCAACCTTGAGCAAGAATGGTGGGGGGGGTGGAATTTTTTTTTCAGCAGGGAGGTGGGGAATCAAGCATACACCGAGAGCAGGGGCCGGAGCAGGAGTGAATTTGGACACACACAGCTAAAGCCTGTTCAAAAGTGGAGTCTGAGCCACACCTGCCCCTGCGAAGGCTGCTGGGGCTTGTCTAGCAGATCAGCTCATCTTGCAGAACAGTCCTTCCAAAAGCCTGTCAGAAGAAAGGGGAGGGAAGGTACTGAGGTCACCATGCTCAGCACACCACAATGCCAGCTCAATTCAGGGGTAGATGCTCCAGGACCACTCGTGGCAGCACACAGGGAACTGGTAGAACACTGTTATGCAGGTGCTTCATCAGGCAGCGGAGAGAAAGCCCACGTGGAAGCATGTGGCCTGGCATCATTGGCTTTCTGTTATTGCCCAGACCCACAGTATGGGGGGGAAAAAGCCTCTTGGGGAATTAGGAGCACTGGGACAAGTCTGGGGAGACCCTCAGCAGAGGACAGTGCTGGGTGGCAAACAGAAGCTGTCACTGTTGGGATGTGTCCTTAGGACAAGGTCCAGCCTGGTGACACTCCTTCGTTCAGCTTGCAGGTGGTGATGAAGTTTGCCAAGGAAAGAAGTAAAAACCTCCCCTCCTCATTCTCCCAACCAGCAAGAAACCCTTTTTGTTCCTCCCTAGCAATGTGTCCTCCTGTGAATATACCTGGACCTGTGGTGCTAATGGTTTGTGATTCACTGGGCTGGAATGCATCTCTACGTCCAAACACTGGGCTCTGGTTTTTCCACTGCTGCCTGGGATGGAAAAACAAGCAAATAGAAGGAACTTGAGCCCAACCAGAGAGAGAGGGGCTACAGGATGAAGAGCAGCAGACATGGTGGCTTTCCACCCAGCACGTTGACCCACTGCTCATTTCAGTCATCAGAGAGCTGAAGACAGCCCTTGCACCTACCGGTAGCATTTTGAGACCCCCGATGCCCTGGGGAAGTCATACTGCAGCAACCCTGGACCATGGGACAGAGCCAGCTGTCCTGGTGGAGGTGATTCCCACATCAGCCAAGGTGTCTGTAGGGGCTGAGTGGAGGAGAAGGGTCTTGGGAGCTGGAGCTATTCGACACAGGCTGAAAACTTACCCAGCCAGAGACCGCAGGGGCCGTATTCGGTGCCTGTCTCAAGTCTGGGCGACCCCGTCTGTTCCCATTAGGAGGCCCAGGCAGTAAATTGGGCCCTGAATATATAATTAAGCAAAGGGCACCATCCTGAAGCCAAGGTTCACACTGATTTGTTGTGGCTGGGGTGGGAACAGCCCTTTGCAAATCAGTCGCAGGATGTTGCTCCTAGTCAGCTGGAAACTTGGTAGCTCAATTCCATAAAAGCTGGATCTAACGCTTCAGCTCCCCAGCTGGTTTCGGCATCCTGACCAGCACGCAATCCTGTGGCTTGCTGTTCTGCACGACAGTCTGGAAATCTTCCTTGAGAGCCTCTTGTTTGCTGGCTGCCAGGATTTGCCATGCAGATTCTTGCCAAAGGGATAATATAAACAAAGCATAATGTCAAGTTTCCCACACAAGTAAGATGATCTATTAGCACTGCACTTTGTACTAATTATTGCACAGTGGGTGGGGGCTTGTGAAAGGAGATTTATGCATTCAGCTAGCCTCACTTTTATTATTTGTAAGTACTTTCTGGCAAGGAATGAGCGAGATATGTATTTTATTGTTACGCTGCTGCAAACATCCTAATCTTCCGCACTCATTAAAACCTCATAACAAATAGTAAGAATGATATATTGCAGCCACGGCGAGCATCTCATTCATCCCCAGGTGGGGGGAGGGGAGCAAGACGCCCGGGAGAGGGAGGACAGGGGAGATGGGAATGTGGGGGGTTTTGGGCCACAGTTGTATTTGCAGCACGTGGAGGGGCCAGGGACCCAAAGGGTGGAAAGGCTTTTGGGAAAGGAATGGATGGGGAAAGGCTGCTGGGATGCCAGGGTGGATGGGTGAGGTCTCAACATGGAAAGAGGAGGATGCTGCCCCTGAGCGCAAGTCAAGGCTCCCAGAAAGTGAGAGCCCATCTATGCCTTTCCTGTGCATCTGCTCGGGTGGGGGGCATGTTCACATCCCTACTGAGGAGCAGCCCGACTTGTGCCTGTGGGTCAGGACCTGGCATGAGGAAGAGCCCAGGACACACTGGGAAGGCGTCTCAGACTATTTCTGCACTGCCTGAACAAGCAGAAAAGACCCCAGAAGTTGCCCAATAGGTCAGTTTTTCTCTGGATAATACACCGCCGGGTGGCAAAGGCTGGACATCTCACTGGTGCAGCTGGGTCAGTGTGGACTGATCGTCACGATCATCGCTTTGATAATCCCTGGTCGTGACAACTTCCCCAGTGCAGCACTTGGCTGGTGACCCAGAAGGGAACTGAGCAAGCCCAGAGCCTGGTCTAGGAGAGATGCAGGTGACCACTGAAGTGGGGACGGTTCTGCTGTGGGAGCTCCCTTTGCAACGCTCTGCCTTTACTGCCCATGCTGAGAGCCTCCAAACCGCCTTAGTAATGCACAAGGCTGAGGTGGACATGCCCCAAATATCATAGAATGGTAGAATCATTTCGATTGGAAAAGACCTTTAAGATCAAGTCCAAATGTTACCCTAACCCTGCCATCCCACCACTAAACCATGTCCCTAAGCACCTCGTCTGCCCGGCTTTTAAATACCCCCAGGGATGGGGACTCAACACCTTCCCTGGGCAGCCCCTTCCAGTGCTTGACAACCCTTTCAGTGAAAAAAATTTTTCCTGCTGTCCAACCTAAACCTGCCCTGGTGCAACTTGAGGCCATTTCCCCTCATCCTATCACCCGTTACCAGGGAGAAGAGATCAACCCCTGCCCCCCTACAACCTCCTTTCAGATAGTTGTAGAGGGAGATATATCTGCCTTGTGTGAGCAGCTCAGGAGAAGGGCAGGAGTAGGGGTGCTACCAGCCTCACTGGATGATACTCATGCAAAGCCTTGTTTTCCAAACCAAAGTTCAGGACCTCCTGTTCCCCACTTTCCTCCTGACGACAGCAAGGCAAGTTCAAAGTGCAGCCTTTGGGTGTTGTACCCATTGGGTTGATGCTGGGTAAAAGCCAAAACATGACAACTTTGGCTGTCTGTTGTTTTGGGGGAACAACGTTCAGTGGAAAACCTTGTCACAGGTTGAAAGGCTCTGATGGTACTTCCCGAGCAGCACAATAGCTGTAGGGAATTTTTTTACTGGGAATTCCCAGGTAAAGTTCAGAAAAGACAACATGGACTCCTACACACACTCCTGAGATGCTGGAAAAGACTGCAAGAACTGTTGGATGGAGAGGTGGCAGGACCTTAATGAGATATGGTCCCACATGCTCACACCCTGGATGGCACACCACAGCTCTTGGAGCTTGTCCCCATCCATGGCTCATACTTACCTCAGATGGCGTGAGAGCTGGGGTGCTCTTCTTCATAGCTGGTGGGGTTTCTTGGCATTTTCCACCTAATCAGAGCCCTTCTTCCTTCACCATTGAGTCATCTAGAGGGGTTGGAGTAAGAGAAGGATTTTCATCCTCTTCATCTGTCATTCCTCCCACCCTGAACATAGTATTTCAAATATTATAAGCAGGGCTTGCCCTAAGTCCCAGGATGCTTCCAGCCCAGGACCTTACCCCGGTCAGACCCTGTTTGGGTGTTCTTTTCTCTCTTCACACGTTTCTTCCAAAATATCACTTATGTTGTCTCTCTTTCTAGCCTCCAGTAAATTACATTGCTGAACTGACCTCTGGATGCAAAGGAGGACAGCATGACCCAGAGGCTACTTCTGATGGTCAGCACTAGCCCGGGGCAGGGTCAGCATGGAGCAGAGCTGGGCAAAAAGTCTCAGACACCCTGTTTCCAACACAGCTTTGGAGAGGCCATGTGTCAGGCAGCCAACACGACCCTTCACTAGGTACCTCCAGGAGGGGACTGAAAAATGGTATTGATGTTTCATCCTTCCAAGCTCAAAAGTTTTGGCATCATCTTTCTTCTTCAGTTTCAGGCAAATAATATTTTGGGACTGGTTAAAAATTACAACCGAAAAGTTTTAAAATTTTTGGGGAATACCTCCTGCATTGTCTTTTTCCCCAAGTCTTTATGAGTTTTCCAGCTGGTGTTGGGTTAGCCCTAGGATGTTGGTAGGAAAAAAAAAAAGACAGGTAAGATGGAAAGGGAAAGAAAGGGTTGAATTTAGAAAATTATAAATATTGGCTTGACCTTCAGCCCATGGAAAATGTAGAAGGAAAGAACATTTCAGGGAGATCCTTTCTGAGTTTTTTCTGAGATGATAATTCTAATTATAAATGTTTCATCCCCCCTTTCTCTGCAGGGAACAGAGTAATCACATGCCTTTGGCCTGTGCCCTCACCCAGATAGAGGAGATGCAAGGGCATCCAACTCTGCTCCACCATCTGGGAGCACAGGCCTATGATTCAGTACCCTGAAATCACAGCATGGCTAATATAAATGCTGGTTTGGGTCAGGTCCTCCACCTGTGTTGGATGCTCATCTGGAACAGCAGCACCGGATGGAGAAGTTGTTTCCCCGTCCTGTCATTGGCATGTCCAGCATGGGACACTGAGGACATGGTTTCCAGAGAAAGCCTGGTTCCTCTTTGCGGGAGGAAGCAGAGGTGTAAGAGGGAGGAACCTGCATCTGAGGCAGGAAAAATGCAGATTAGGAAGGTTGCCGGCATGAGGTAACACTTCTCTCAGTGTCAAGTTGCCAAAATAGAAATCACAGAAATACACCCAGCAAGGAAGGGTTTGATACTGTCTTGGGAACCTCTGGTGTGAACTCAAAATTGCTCCATTAAAGTTCCAGATTGCTACTGGAGGGATTGTCAAGGCTGCTACTGCTGTCAGTGGCAGTGGACCATCAGCGAGTCTGCCTCACCACCCCACCACAGTGTGAAACCCCAGCTGAACGACGTCACTTCACTCCTCCCCATCACCAACAGCCCCTCCTGCAGCTAACCCTGCCCCATGCCTGTCCTCCTATTTGCCCATCCTTGTTCAATTTTTTCATCCTTTCAGATCTTACTCTGGTCATAAACTGCGGCCAGAACCAAGAAACTCCCTTCTTCAGCTGGTGTTGGTCATAGCTTGGTATTATTTTTAATCCCACCTTTCTCCCCGGTCACCTCCATCTCAATGCCGACTGCCGTCTCCCCCCTTCTCCCATCTCCCCCCTGTGCTCCCTCTGCACAAGCTCACCCTGAACAAACCTCTTTTGTCGGGCCACCCCACACAACAGGAAAATTAGCATCACTCAGGCATGTTGAGGCCACCACAGCAGCTACAAGCCCTGATTATGGTGCATGTGGTTAGCACAGCCTGCAACATCAAACAGCGTGTTTACAACAGATGTAATCCGTAACGCTATAACAGGTGTATAACAGTCAATACCAGCATTGTAGCGATCAAATAACTCTGTGGCACGTTCGCATTGATCCGGTATTAATCCAACTCCCTCGGGGTTTTGGTCTATGATTTATATGACTCAGTGGGAGGTTTCGGCGCCTGTTTGGCACAGCACCAAACTGCAGGCAGGGATCAGTATATAATTTACCTTTGCAGCGAGACCTTTTTAAATCCAAGCGCTTAGCAAGCCAGGTTTGTCAATGGCACTTTGAAAGGAAGGGCTTGTTGGAGCACGCAGAGACACGTTTCTTTCAAAGGGTGATTCATGCGCCGCAGCTTCGGCGACTGCCCTGGTTTTACATGCTCGAATGCTGATGAATTAAAGCAGCAATAGAAGCACAGCCCGTGTCGGCTCTCGCAGGCTCCTGCCTGCGCTACAAATTTCCTCCGCATCCCTTTACACGTTAGCCCAAATCGTTTACGAATGGGAATCAAAGGAAAAGCCCAAGGTGGCACATCCAAAACTGATGGTGGAAGTACTTTTCCACTCGGGCCCTGATTAAATTGTTTTAATTGTTAAATTTAAGACCAAAAAATGGGTGAGATTCAAGAAGACAATGACTGTTCAGAAGAATAACAAGAACATCTGCAGCCATCTAAGACCCAGGATGCTCACCTGGGGCAGGCGTCGGAGCCTGGCTCGTGGCTCTACTCCTGCCTGACAGGAGTCAGCCCGCCTTTGACTAGTCAAGGGTCCTCATTTAGAAACTCATCACAGACCTAATTTTAGTTCACACCTCTACAGGCAATTTGCAGGCAAAACACCAGCAATCAAACATACGGGGCAAATTAGGAGCTGCCTTTTAATAACGAGGGCGAAATACGTTGCTGAAGGAGCATGGAAAGGAAGCTGGTGTTGTGCACGTTGCAATCCAACAAACGAGCTTCGCTTGCAGTGGTGGCAAGCTGGTAACTTTCATGAGTATTAAATGCAATTAAAGAAACAAACACTCTCCATCATTCCCCAGAGTGAGAGATATTATCAGTTGTGGCTTTGTATTTTTACATAATCACAGTTTAAAGGAACATTTTTCCATATGTGGAAATTCCCTGTTTTCTCCTCCAAACGCTAACAAAATCCTTGCCGCTGGCTGGCTATGCTGTCTTTATGGCTCCCTGTTATGGCACTCCTGCTTGCCCCAAGGCCCCAGGGAGAAGAGATGGGCCCAAAACAAACGCCAGAGGTGAACGTGCTGGAGATCCAGTCCTACACCCAAACAGCACACGTTCCCTCCGCTTGGGGTGTTTTTTGAAAATTCCCCTCTCCCAGTGTTGAAAAGGCTTTTGTGATCTCAGAACCCTCCTCTTTCGGGCTTCCCGCCCTCGCGACGTGATCAAGAGGCACGTCCCACCCATAGCTGCGTGCCCCTCACCCCGAAACCGGGCTTCCTCCGGGGTTAAGTAGTACGAAGGGCACAGCAACCCTGGGGAGCTCCACAGGGTTCAGCCCAACTGAGTCAAACCCACCTGTACCACTGGGTGGACACCTTGGGATCTGGCTAATGATAACGGCTTCCTTCTCTGATGCAATTAAAGCCATTGAGCACAGCCTTGCTCCAAGACGAAACGGGTCGCATGTGGGCCTTTGACTTGGAGCATAGCTGCTCTGTGGTAGCTTCATGCTCTTCACTCTTCAACCCAACATCCCAATTATTTACCCCCTTGATGGGCAGTGGGGCCAGATACAGCAAGCTTGAAGGGAGGCTCATGCCAAGGACGTGCTGGTCAAGACACCCGTAGCTTGCACGAACATGTTTGCACGCCCAAGCTGTCTCTCATGCCCATCTAGAAGTGTCCACACACCCATCTAGAAATGTCCACACGTGGTTGTCCATGCGTCCATCTACACCCTGTTTCAGTCCAGCCGCAATCGCAGAAGGCAGATGTGCTTCTCCCACGTCTTCAAAACATTGGCCCGAGCACCCTTTGCACCAAGCGGTGATTTCTGGCTCACTCGCACGGCCTTTGCTCGACTTGTTTGTTTGTTTGCCATGCACACTGTTTGTGTGCAGCTTGCCTGCTGAGCTTTTCTCTGCCTGCATTCAGCACGTGGGCTGGCCTGCTCCGCTCTTGGATATCATCTCAGTTGGTTTCCAGCCTGCAGAAGCTGCCCAACTCTCCTGGCCTCCAACGCTCAGCCCATGAGTAAGCTCCCAGCACAACCAGGACTACTGCAGGAGGCTAAGGTGAGGGTCTTGGAGCGTCCTGAGCTTTTCCACCACCTCAAAGCAGATCCCAGAGAGCTTCTCTACAAGCTGTTAAACCTGATCACCAAACCTTGAAACAATAAAGGTCTGTTTTCCTGGTAGGAGCCAGAAAAGGTCCAATGGCATCAGTACACAGTGAGTGGAGGTACTTCATTACGCTGACCTACTTATTGATGCTGCCTAAGGAGACCTAAATCCACGGGCAACTCATCCAGGGAAGTCTATTGGTAGAGTCCATCACAGGAGACACTTAACTTGGGACTGGACTTTGAAACCTGTATCCATTGGGTGATCCAGACAGATCATCTCAGGACATGGGATGCCAACTGTGTGTCCAGGATCATGCAATAAAACAGTGAGGAACAGTCCCACCACCTCTCTACTGAGCCACACTGTGCTATATGTGAAGTTCCTCGGGAAGTGACTAAGCTCCATAGCATACTGACCCATACTGTGTTTTCACACTCTTCTGCATGCACATTCCCAATTCGTCGTAGACAGAAAAGACAATGCCAAAGCTTTGAAGTTTTTCTCAGACTGAGGCAGTTATTGCTGTCATTTTCCATCTCGCAACACTTTGAGGATCTATGGCTGTTTCCAAATATGTTTTCTGGGAATGTTACCATATTAGAAAACATTTAGGTATAAAACATCGCCGCTTATGGGAAAATCTTGTTAATGTGGAGCCACTGGCGGAAGCTCTCATTAAAAATTCCTTTCTGCTTGATAAGGGCTTTCCTTATCTAAACAGTGGTTTGGTGTCCTCCCCCCGGTAGGCTGGTGGTGTGTCATGGAGTCTGGGAAGGCTCTTCCTCGCAGGCAGAAGGGGAAAGTCTAGACAAGCTGCCTTTTGTGCCATTGTTTAGGTGGCTGGAGCTGGTGTTGTTCGCATCGTTCGCGTTTGTTATCTCTGCCGGGGGCACCTCCTGGACCTCACCACTTGGAGCGGTGCTGCAGGCAGTGAGAAGCAGCCACCTTGGCAAAACCAAGGACAGACACACGTCACGGGCAGATCACAGGTTCGATTCACAATTCGTGTTGTCTATCACATTGCAGGGTCAAGGAAGGACAGGTCTACTGGGGAGACCAGGCCTTGGAACAGCCTGAATCCTTCCAGGGACACATACAGGCAGAAGCTCTGTCTAACCCAAGGCTCTGCTCTGGTCCTGGCCCCACTGGCTGTGCACTTACCTACGTCCTGGAAGCAGGATCAGCCCCTCCATGGGCACCGTGATAACCAAACTCAGAAACACCTCTTCCCCTGTCTCCTTCCCGTTTCTCTCCTCTTCTTCCTCTGCCAAAATCAAGCCATCCCGGATAC
The DNA here is from genome assembly GCF_000687185.1 of Egretta garzetta. Classification (NCBI taxonomy): domain Eukaryota; kingdom Metazoa; phylum Chordata; class Aves; order Pelecaniformes; family Ardeidae; genus Egretta; species Egretta garzetta. The sequence continues at coordinate 83,662 of NW_009259791.1, read as the reverse complement.
TGGTCATCTCTGATGCTCATGCTCATTCAGCTACACAGGGCTACACATAGCTGCCATTATTTGATTTTATTTCTAATCCATTGCCGTTTTTTTTAACCAAATCCCGTTAAGCCCCTTTTAAATAGCTCAGGGACCATCAAGGGCTATTTCGCAGCTTTGCTGCTCCTTGTGCTTGGTCTCTTTCAAGCACCTTTAAATCCTTGCCCATTTTCATCCTTTCTGTTCCTGTCAAGTAACCATCATATTGCCTACAATGAAAGCTCAGCTGCTCTCGAATCTGATGGGCACCTCTGCAGACCAAGGACCTCCCTGGTGCTACTACATGAACTTGATGCTCCACTACCTTTAGCTGCAGGAGCTCTAGCAAGGATGACCATTTTCTTGAGCAGTTCTCAGTTTTCCATATTCAGGGCTCGCAGGCTGTGAGGTGAGCTGGTTCTCTCCGAGGGGAGCCCAGGAGATGCTGCAAGCCCCCAGGGAGAGCTGCTGGTCCCAGGTGTCCAAGGTTCCCCAAACTCATGTTGGGTCATGCAGGATCCTAAGAGCCCATCCCAGGATTTCTGGCTCTCGGGCTCAAGCCTGGAGCTGGTGGCCTGGTAGCTTCCCAGGGAAGTAACTTTGTGGGGTGGGAGAAGGGGGTCCCAGGGCATTTTGGCTCTTGGCTTGTAACAGGGAGACTGAAAGCCTAGAGGTAGGTTTACCTCTCCGCCTTCAACCTACATGACTAGACCTCTGCTTCTGGTCCATGAAAGTTTGCTGAAGCCCAGATCTTCCTCACAGAGGCAATACCTGAGGATGAACAATTTGGCATGTTTCTACAGTACTCCATTTGCAGTGTCCAGTGGCTACAGCCACTGTGATCCTGAGCTGGAGACTGAAGGAACCAAATTAACCTGGATCCCCTACGTGCCTATAGTGCCCACCCTGGCAGGGACCTCTAGGAGCTGAGTCCAAGACCCTCACCCAACCCACCCCATATGAACCATTGGTGTTTGGGAACCTCAGTGCACAGGCACGGCAGCTCCTGCTGCAACCAGCTTGCCCGCAGCTTGGGAATATCTGCAACCCACACTCCAGCCTTGATGACTGCTGTATATTCTAAGCCTCTCTCGCTCCTCCTCCTCCTCTTCCTCGGCCTCACTGAGCTGCAAGGTGAGTCCCCAGTGACAGCGGAAGGATTCGCTGCAGAGCATTGCTTGCATTTTTGATTATGCAGTTCAGAGCCCTCGAAAGAGCCCTGCAGCCACTTAGCTCATGATGACGACTGATACCAAACACCATTTCCTCTTATTGCAAGCAAGTAAAAATAAACAACATCCTACTGTACCTGCCTCTATCCAGGAAAGCACAGTAACCAGTATTTATAGATAAACAGAGATACATTGCCTGCTGGGGTCTGCTGCAATGAATTTAGACCTGAGGACTGAAAATCCAATTGTGTTTATAAATCAGCTATGACATGCCAGTGTCATGTCATCAGCAGAAGGCAAAGGGTATGTTTACTACAAGCAAAGGCACACGCTACAGTCGTATGCATAAGCAAGTCTCTGCGCAGACAGGTTATTTTTTGCATAGTGGTTTTTTGATTTTTACATGACTTAAGGATAATGCTCTAGGAGCCTTCTTTTTTTCTTTGTGCAATTTTTTTTTTTATAGTTACATTGTTTTTTTTTCCCTTTTGTGATTGACTGGAGGTTTTGTTCGGTTTTGGTTGTTTTCATGTTCTGAAGAATGTTTGTGCTTTTTTTGGCATCTTGTTACATACCTCAAAAAACCTGACTAAAGGCCTGGCTGCTTCTAAAGCTCCTGCCAAAAGGAATTTGTGCTCCTTTAAATTTGCTGTTCGCGTTTCTCATTCCAACTGATATTTTTAATAATAAATATGGTTACTAAGAATAGCTCTTTACCACTTCTGTCAGCTCCGGTCCTTTATTTGGGCTCAGATCTCGTCCTTGGGTTAACTGTCTTGAATAAAAATCAGCGCCGTATAAAGACTGTGGGGACCCTTCCAGCAAGTTGCCTGGTGTCCTTTGGGTGTGCAGCAAGGGGCCAGCCCTGGTGCTTTACACAGCCAAGCCCAGGCTGTCCCGATCCCCAGCCCCTCTCCGTGCTTCACTGTGTTTTCCCCGACGCCGCCTGTCTCCAGCTCCGCAGCCAGGTTTCCACATCCGTCTCCTTCCGTCAAGCCGACCAGATTTTTTTAGCTGCCTTTTTTTTTTCTTCTTTTTTTTTTTTTTTTATCCTCTAGACCAGGCCCTCTTATTAGATATGCCCTTTTCACTGACCCTGAATTATTGCTACCCATGGTCTTAGAAGAACAGTGTTGTTTGTTAGTCTAAGAGCACATGTGACAACCCTCTTCCTGGCCAACACCAGAGGCTGCACCAGAGATTTACAGGCCAAAAACCAGGCATTTCAGCAAAAGCTACAGGCTCTGAATGTGATCCGTGAGGTCAGAGGAGGACAAGGGAATCGTCGTCTCTTTGGGGACCTGCCCGAAGACACTAATCAGAAAGACATGCACAAATTTAGTCCAGAGCACGCAAGAGTTTCCCCGGGCTGAATCTAACCTCTGTTGGTGGCAAACATCCCATTCCCACTGCAACGGGGCTGCCGGCAGGAGCTGGTATTTTAATGCCCGGGAGTTTTAGACTACATCCCGTCTGGAGCAAGCGGTGCCTGACCAAGCCTGCCCGGCGGCGGCAGGGAGCAGGACATTAATGGGGAAGGGCATCCCAGTCCATAGGGGTCTGGGCTGGAGGAAGGTTCCCAGCTCCGCAGCTCTTTAGGGTTTGCAACAATTTGCAGATTAGTGTTGGCACTTCCAAGGCTGGGCTGGCAGCGAGACCTTTAACCAAGACAGACAGATTCCCTGCTGCGGCACTGTTCAGCGGGTTTAAATGGAATAACGACGTCTCTCTAGCTTGAGTGATATTGGGTCAATTTTTTTCTGTTTCACTGTGTTTTTTAACGCAAGCAGAGCTAATGGTAAAAGGCAATGAAAGCTTCTGCTCCAAGGCATAAGCTGGTTGCCTGCCGGGTCAGGGAGGAATTTCGCCCTCCCTCCTCTCCTGGGCTCGGAGGCTGCTCAGCATCAGCACAGTTTGAGCCTCACCCCAAAAAACTCTCTGGTTCTTGTAACTCTTCCTTTTTTTTTTTTTTGCCATGTTGCATAGCTGTGGATCATTACAGAGGGAAGAATAGGTGCTTATGGGGTCCCTGAGGAAAGCCCCTGTTAGCACCCACAGAGAGCGGGGCTGGGGGAGCTGCTCATGGCTCTGCTGGACCTCGGGGCAAAGCTTTGCCCCGGCACCGGGCTGCCTTTTCTCTCGGGGTTTTTGAGTGCCTCTCTCTGATCTCCTGCTCTCCCTCCATGGCACGGTGGGAGTTTTCTGCCTTTAGGTCCTTTCTTTTCAATCCCAAATGCCTTTGGGTGCTGGATTCACCCGGACTGAACCTCTACATGTGCCTGAAGGGTGGAAGCCCTGGGGTGGGATATGCTCCCATCGCCCCCCTGGCGTCCCAAGTCCCTTCCCCAGGGAGAAGCTCACCTTAGCTTGGTCAAGGCGTACCAGCAAGACATATGGCAATAATACAAGCAGGCACAAGCAGAGAAACAACCGTTGGGAAGGCAGGAGTTCAGAGGTAAGCCAGCTGTCCTCGGGTAACAAACTCCAGGCCACCCACATCAGAGCACCAACCTCAGCTCCCTCCCAGCAGAAATGACCAGGGGCAAATCTCAAAGGAAGAGCCAACGTGCGAGACACACACGCCTATCGGCACGGTCTCGCGGGGGAAGAGCAGGCATCAAAGGCAGCACAGCCTCTGCTCCCAAATCTGGCTGTGCCGCAGCCCGGGGAGGATGGAGGTGCAGGGTGGCTGCGCCCGGGCTCCCTCCCGGCTCTCAGCACCCTTCTTCTCCAGCTGGACCCACAGAGGGGTGAACCCGCTGTGGCTGCCTCCCACGAGAAAAAAAACACGCGCAGACGAAAAAAAAAAAGGGCTGGAATTTTTTTTTTTTTCTGTTGCATTCTGAAACCAATAATTAAATTTTAAAAAGAACCCAACAACAATTAAAGCAAATTAAGTATGAGGTCTCTTCTACCAGCAGAAGTTTGATTTGAAAATAGCAAAGCAAGCACTTCTGTTTGGGAGTCCTGATAGTTTGTCTCACACAGGTGGTCAGAGAGCCAGAGGGGGGGCGGGAGGAGAAAGTGGGCAAGAATCCATGGCCAACAGATGGCATGGGACCCTCTGGAGCTGGCATGCAGGTCACAGCAGCACTTTCCCCCTCTCAGTTTGCACCAAAGGAGCATTTGGGTGGCTGTGGCTGAGCGGCGCTGGCTCTACTTCCCCATCTACAGGAGGCATGGGCTGCTCAAAACCTTGCCCGAAGTAAGGCAACCTTGCCCCAAAATGAGAGAGCTCTCAGACCTGGAGGGGAAGGGAGAAATGCATGGGAGATGCTGTGTTCATGGGAGCAATTGCACCAGCTGTCCCCACTAAGCATCTTTTTGGGGCATACTCTTCTCTAGGGAGAAAATCCCACTGTCCCTTCCCATTCCTCCTCATCTCCCCTCCTTGCCTCCTGGGGAAAGTTTGGTGCCTTTTTGATCCTGGCCACTAAATCAGCCCAAACCAAGGGTCCCACCAACATACAGCTGCACCCTTCTGTGCTACAGCCACTAGCTCAGCCCTCTGGTGTGGGTGAACGTCCATGTCACACATGGCACATCTATGTCCCCCTGAAGGGGTTGATAGAGGGGCTTGCTCTGCCAGCCCCCAAAATGCATTACTGGGCTCCAGACCTTCTCCCAGGGGATAAAACCCCACAACCTGTCCTTGAGGCCAGCCTTGCTCACCCACCACGACTACCATCTGACAGCGTGCAAGCTGTGCTGCTCAGCTTTTTAAAACAAAATCCCTAGATTGTTCTATGTTTTTTTTTTTAGCTGGCTGTCTCTGTCCATCCCAAATCCTGGCCTATCTGGGGAGGTGAAGGAGTGGAAAGTGCCCTTTTCCCTCCTGGATAACGCCCTTGGGCATTTCTCACCAGACACTCATAGGACCACAGTGTCCAGCAACCCCAACACTTGGGGTTTCATCTCTTGGGGATGACCCTAAAGAGGGGACCGGGTATTTCAGACCCACCCTGGGGGATGGGGGCGGCAAACCCATGGGCTCAGGGGAGCCACGGCCGGCTGCTTCCCCCCCACCCTC
>NW_009259791.1:69086-72241 GCF_000687185.1 Egretta garzetta | reverse complement strand
CCCCTCGCTGGGGGAGCCACCACGCGGCGCAGCCTGCCCAGGGCTGGCAGGTCTGCGCCTTCCGAGAGACATCAAAGTCTTGCCTGGAATGCGTGTGGCTCTGCAGGGCTGCGAGAGATACGGAGCCAGGGATCATGAAAGAGATACTGCGATGGTTATCGCCCCATCAAATCAAGGGGAAGCTGAGCGTCAGGCTTGCCAACAATACCTGTTATTGTTCCTCCCCTGCGCGGCGCTTTATTAAGAGTTATAATCATTTTAATATTCATGTATCTCCGCAGCCATTCCACCCCCCTCCCCTTCTCCTCCTCTTTGCTTTTCAACATATTCCACGTTGGAAAGTGCCTTTCTTGCATTTCCTGGGAGCTCGCTTTCCCTCCGGGCAGCAGGTGTTTCGGTCCACAGCACCCAGGCAACGTCCCTCTCTGCACCAAGAAAAGGGGATTTTCTCTTGGTATTTTGCTTCACTCCCCCCCCTCACCTCCTTCCAACCTCCACCGCCCCCTTTTCCTTCAAGTAAAAGCTAAGGGAGGTGATTCTGCCCCTCTACTCTGCTCTGGTGAGACCTCACCTGGAGTCCTGCGTCCAGCTCTGGAGCCCTCAGCACAAGGAGGACATGGACCTCTTGAAGCGGGGCCAGAGGAGGGCTACAAAAATGATCCGAGGGCTGGAGCACCTCTCCTATGAGGGCAGGCTGGGAGAGTTGGGCTTTTCAGCCTGGAGAAGAGAAGGCTGCGGGCAGAGCTGAGTGCGGCCGTTCAATGCTTAAAGGGGGCCTATAGGAAAGGTGGGGAAAATCTTTTTAGTAGGGCCAGCTGTGACAGGACAAGGGGTGATGGTTTTAAACTAAACCAGGGTAGGTTTAGACTAGATATAAGGAAGAAATTCTTTACAGTGAGGGTGGTGAAACACTGGACTGGGTTGCCCAGAGAGGTGGTGGAGGCCCCATCCCTGGAAACATTCAAGGCCAGGTTGGACGGGGCTGTGAGCAACCTGATCTGGTTCAAGGTGTCCCTGCTCCCTGCAGGGGGGTTGGACTAGATGACCTCTAGGTGTCCCTTCCAACCCAAACCATTCTATGATTCTATGATTCTATGATTCTATGATTCTATGATTCTATGATTCTATGATTCTATGATTCTATGATTCTATGATTCTATGACTCTATGATGCTATGATAATTAACCGCCACCCTGCTCAAATGATGGCATTGCTTCACCATCAGTGCACAGGGGAAGCTGGAAGCCCTTGGCCACACAGTGCTCCCACTCCGGGGTGTTCTGTGTTCCCAGGACACCTCCACCATCCCCAGATGGCTCAGCAGTGGTCTGAGGGTGTCCCCGCACTGATGTTGTAAGGCAGATGCTTTCAGTGCCTGTGCGTGGGGTTGGGGTTTGCCCCAGCCAGCTTTGGGACGAGCAATTGAGGCACAACTGTTTGCACCTCCTCGGTGGGGCAAGGCTGGGGAGGTCCCTTTGCCCATCCTTCACAGGCTCTCCCAACTTCATTCCTCAACTCGAAGAATAAAACTCTTTGCGGGGTGGATCTAAGTGCCGGTAGCCCAGAAATCATGGCACCTCTTCCCCAACCTCCCTAACCTGATGGCACCAGTCCTCGTCACTGAGACAGGCTCAGCCCCAGCCAAACCATCAGCCCCAAAACAGCCAAAACCAGCTCCAGAACAGCTCTGCTCATCACCTCTGTCCTCCTGCCCCATCCCTGCACCGGTGGCAGCTCGTCACGGCATCTTTGCTGGGAATGGTGACCATCATGCAATGCACAACAGGTTCAAGTGGCAGGATGTTTATTCAGGGATTACAGCCCTAAGAAATACCTAGGACATGGAGATTTATTTTTCAGTCTCTCATCCATCCTGGGCTAGGCAGTGTTTTCCCAGGGGTGGAGGTGTGCCTGTCACCAGATCCCTGGGAGCAGCAGCTGTAAGTCGTTGAGAAAACAGCAAATCTGGGAGTTGTTTCATGGGCAAATACTGCAAAAATCTCCTTCAAATGGCTATTTGTGGGATTAGCTGCTGATAAGGGAGGAGAAGCGTTGCAGCTGGCAGGCCCTTGCAGCAAAGGCGGCTGCTGCGAATATTGGGAGTAATTTGAAGGAGAAGATGCTCCAAGCCTATTGCTGTTCTTGCTTCATACCTCGCCTGAATGCTCGCAGCATTGCTTTCCTCCTGCTTGGCCCAGCTGTCATCCACCCCAAAAAATGGGGCCACAGATTCACGTGCTTTCCCCAGAGACAAAACCAGGCCTGACGGCAGGGTGAGGGACACTTCAACCAAAAGCAAAGCCCATGAAGCAGCACCTCTGCCTGGCTTCCAGCTCCACCCGGAGCATGTTGCTCACCCCAAAGTTTACTTTCATTCTGAGGCAACTAAACCCATTTTTAAACTCCTTCCTTGGTTCAGTACCTAAGCATTTTACTTGGAAATGAGATGGGGAAAAGGTACCTCTGAAATCATTAGAGTGAAATTAAAATTTTAAAAAAAGGCATGGTGGGATAATTGCCCAAATTCCCCCAAGTAGCTTGGGATCCCTTCCAAGCCCCAGCTTTCTGGTTACCATATTTGAGTAAAACCTTCCCCTGTTCGGTGTATTCAGAGCACCTGTGGCAAAGGGAACCGGGTGCATTCAGAGTCCAACGGCAATGACGGAGGAGCAGAGAGGGGACCCCTGCGCTGCCACGGGACAGGCGAGGGGACAGAAGAGCCCCATCCAGGCCAGGGGAAGGCATTGGCCATGCACCACGCTCCGGGGCCAGGCCCCTTCCCCATTCAGCAGCAGCTCAGGGTACCCCAAAATGAGATGGGACTTCAGGGTGGGTCAGTTTTTGACCGAGGAAGCATGCCCTTCTCCCGCCTGTCTGGCATATTCCCCTTTCCCGGCGCTGAGCTCATCCCGGCACGGTGCAGGGGTGCAGGATGCGGCCCCTGGCGCCTTCAGCTGCGGCTGAGGTATGCACAGCTGGGGCTGGCTGGCAGGGCTCTGCGCCGCCGTGGAGTTCCCCCGAGTTCAAAGCTCTGCTGCTGACTTTGTACCCCGCTGGAAGACACTTCCCCTCGCCGCCTTCCGGGGGAGATTTCATAGCTGCAGGAGAGAGGGCTTTTCATCATTTGGCCTCAATTTTTTTTTTTCTTCTTTCTT
>NW_009259791.1:53432-69063 GCF_000687185.1 Egretta garzetta | reverse complement strand
ACCCCAAAACCGCTACACCCCCTGCACCGTCCCACAGGCACGGCAGCGGGGGGAGCTGGTGGGGGCAGCGGTGGTTTGGCAGCCACATGGACCCCGTCTCACCCCATGTCAGAGCTCAAGGTCAGGAGGGGGCTGCTTTGCTGAGGCAGCCAGGGTTCGAGCCAGGGTTTGGCATCAAGGGTGGGAGATCTGCAAGGCTGGTGTGCAAACGTGCCTCTGCTTCAGCCTCCTCCTGCAGGGCTTCTCCGGTGAGCACAGAAACTGTTGGGTCTTTTTGCCTAGAAGGGGGCATAAGCGATGCTGGGGTACATCAACATAACTATTTCTGGAATATTCACACCTCACATCTGGTTGCAAAGCAGCATGAAGCCTGAAGGGAGACCAATGGGTGCTCTGTGCCCTCCCGCCCACCCCGTGTATCAGCTTAACGGCAACCTGCGGGGCACAAGCCTCCACCAGTGCCACCAGTCATCATTGTGTCCCTCCAGGATAGGTCTCACTGTCACCAAAACCAGACATGGCCACAAGCAAGAGGAGAGCCACCCAAGACCCCTTGGCCCCCCCTGCAGAGGTCACACATGGGGTGGCAGGAGAGGTCCTCGGAAGTCCATCAGCAGGGATCTTCCTAAAGTGACTGCAAAGGGCTTGAGTTGGGGTGTAACTGAGGCATCGACAGGCAAAGATGAGGCCTTGGGGCAGCCAAGGCTACAGGAGAGGGACAGTTTGACCCAGACATGTGCCCCTGGGGAATGTAACACCCAGTGATGCCCACTGATTGCTCCCATGCCTCCATGGCCAGCACCCCGAGGGGCGGGTGGGCTCGGTTGGGATGGGGTCCCAGCTAGGGGAGCTCAGCTGTCCTGGGAAGCTGCAGCTGCCCCACAAACAGCAAAAGGCCCACAACTGATGGTGGAGTATGAGGGAGAGAAGGAAATCCAGGGGCAAGCACACCAATGGACCTGGGATTTGGGAATATACCCATTTTTCTTCCCCAGCTGGTAAACCTCTGCTGTCTATCTTAAAGCTTCTAGCACGGCAGAAAAAGCAGCTCAACCCTTGAGAAGGTGGGTAGAGAGGAGAAGTTTCAGCTTGTATGAAGTGGTGTAGGACCCTGGACCATGACCTCTGGACCACTGTAAGAGGAAGATGAAGCAGTGCCACTGGCGTGTTGAGCATCTAGTGAGTAAAAACCATTTGAGCACCAAGTCTCCTTGGAGCACAGTTGTGTTGATGCCAAATATTTCAAGACACAAGATCAAATGTTGGTAACTGAGCACTGGGTGACCTAATAAATCCCATTCCTAATTTTGAAGCAATGTAAATATAACATTTAACCAACAGAATGGAGTAGCTTAAGTTTATTATGGGGCACACGGTCATACTCATAGCTTACAGTAAATAGGTAAGCCAGGCAGCTTAGCGGATAACAATCACATACAGGGGTTAGGGTATTGTTACGAGCTGTTTTGCTAAGATAAGATTTCTGACATCCATCATTGCTTCTGTCAAACCCGAGAGGTTGTGAGCGTGATAAGAAGTTGTCGTGGTTTCACTTTGTTAAAAGGCTTTCTTGAGTTTAACAAAGATTGATTTTGCAGTGGCGATAATTCCCAGCAAACGGGTGGTGTCCCCTATAGCATCTTCAATAACCGTTGCATGACTATTTTGGGAGACAGTTCTGGGAGATATTTAACTATTGTTGTCTATTATTTATCCATTTATCTTTTTATCTATTTATTGATCTGTTTTTATTTATTTTGGCCAAAACCAGTGCTCAGTCCAGGCGGGTAGCTATTTTTGCTGCTGTCATTCAGCTGAGTTTGGTGGGAGCCACAACTTCCCGAGAGCCACTTTAGGGCTCATGGTCAACATCCTAATGGGGATTTACCTAAACCACCACTCATTAGCAGAGCTGCATCGGATTACCATAAACAGGGTAATTCAGCCCAAACCTCTCTTGCTGAAGCCTTTACCCCTCGTTGGGGCTCTGCATCACTCTGGGCCTCGCCATCCTCTCTGGGATGGAGGCGAAGGAGCAAACCTCCCTCTCCAAAGGGTTCAGATCACGTGGGAAAACCACACGGAGCGTGGAGGGATCTCGGCGTACAAATGTGTGGCGCCTCTTCAAAGCTCCAGCACAGAAGCTGTTTACACTGTAAATAAACAGACACAAGTAGCGGGCGCAATCCCTTTCCTCACCCTCCGCTCCTCTGGGGAAGAAAGGCAGCTCCAGAGGTGCCGTGCCTGAGCGCAACGGCAGCAAAATCCTCCTTTTTTTGTTTGGGTGGGCATGGTGGAAGGGGATCTCTGAAATGAACTGAGCAAAAATGGGCCAAGAAGGCTAGAAAGGGTGAAATAGCAGTACCTTATTTTGCACAGCAGGTTTTCAGAGGAGGCATGCAAAGATGGTGGATTTGCTCCGGCCGTCCTGTGCCCAGGCACGTCCAGCTCCTCCGCCGGCACGGTCAGCACCGAGGAGCACTGGGAAATGGGGGCAATTCGGGGCCGACTGGCATTGTCCATCCCTCCCAAGGCATTGGTTTCTAGGAGGGGAAAAACAAACTTCAGATGAGCAATAAATGAATCATTTACTCCTGCCTGATTATTAAAAGAAAATCCAGACTGGGATGACAGGTTTAGTGAGTTACTGCTGCGGGTACCAGGCTGCAGCTCCCTCAGATGGGTACAGCTGCCAGGGGCTCCTGCATACAGGACCCCAAAAAGCAGCCCTGAGCAAGCTGAAGTGGGGAGGAATTTTTTTTTCTCCAGGTTGGGTGAGGAGAGGAGAGAGGAAGGGAAGAAAAAGGTCATGTCTTAGTGATGGGGAAGGTGGAACAGGGCAGAGCAGCATCCATCTCTGGAGAGGGCAAATGGGTGCCCGCCCGGTGCTCTGAGCAGCCAGTGGGTGCCACAGCAAGGACAGGAGCACCACGGGCTGCTGTCTGAGCAGCCGCCTGGCAGAGGTGCATAGAGGGTCTCCCATGGGAGACGCTTTCAGCCACAGGACAGTTTTGCAACGTTTGTTGGGGTTTTCAGACCTACCAGTCCCTTTGGCTTGGCCACCCAGCACCCTGGTGTCAAGATTTGGAGGAGGGAGGGGGAGCACAGCTGGCTGTGAAACAGCATGAGACCTGCAGGGATGCACAGCGGCCATCGGAGCCGCGTGCCCGGAGCAAGGTGTGGAGCAGCTCTGTGGGGTCCAGCAGCTGGGCAGGCAGCTTCACAGCACCACTTGGCTTTCATCCACCCAATGCACTTTCTCCTCCTGTCCAGCCCTGTGGGATTAAACTTTCTTCTGCCAGGTGCTCTGTGGTTGGGGCAGGGCTTGGAGAGGCTGGGGGGTGGTGGACGAGAGAGCTTTAAAATAACCCAGGGTGTGGACACCTCTCTGGCAGTCATGTTATAAAAGGGCCTGGCTTGCCCAAACAGGTATGTGCTGTGTGTCCTCAGCCCTTGATGGTGGGTACCTCTGTGGTGATGGAGTCAGCTGCAGGTGCCCTCATGGTGGCCAAGCCTCAGAGGCTCCTGAAGGACCAACGCTCTCCCATGGTGCATGGCAAAGACATCCCTTGCATGTCTCCAAATAGCAAGGCTTCGGGACAGGTGCCCCAGGGATTGTTGCTAAGCCTTGGAGAGCTGAGGCTGACTAGATGACCTCTGGAGGTCCCTTTCCACCTGAATTATCCCATGATCCGAGGAATTTCCCTGTGACTGCAAGAGCATCTAGTTGCCCATCAAGTGCTGCTCAGTAATGAAGCTGTACCCAAAACTCCTCCAGACAGGACTTGGGTCATACAGTCTCTTGCTATAATGACACTACTGTCCCAGCCAGTGCAACAGGATCCTGCCCTAAAACAAATGTTACATGATGGAGGTACAGGAGAGTTAATGCCTGGGCCCGTGGATGGGATTTCAACAGGAGTCAGGCATCTCTATGTCTCCAGGCATAAGAACCTGGTCCCACTACATCCAGGAGGACACCATGCAGGGCTCCCTGCAGCCTGCCCATGCAGTGTCTGGCCTCCAAACCAGCCTCCAGCCATGGCCATCACCACCTTTGGGTATTTATTTCCACTTTGTCTGGTGTCACCCAATTTGCTGGCTCTCGCCCCAAACCATTTCTACCATGGGGCTGGATCATAGCATATCAGCTGGGCAACCAAAACTGTCCAGAGGATGAGGTGGGTTGAGGCTGTGTGTTCCTGCTATGTGGAGAGGGAAGGCAGGGCTCCCACCTGCCTTCTGCATAGCACCACAGACCCCGCAGCTGCGGCTCGGGGGCTTTCACCGACTGAACACCCAACTTCTCACATTGCCGAGGCCTCTGATCCCCCAATACCATCCTCAGCGTCACCCTCCCCACTGACAAGGGAGCGCCGGTGACGATATCCCGTGTGTTTTTATTTGTGCTAGCTTTGCTGAGGTAATTGCCAGCAAACACTGTAGTTTGATAAGCAAAACATTGGCAAGCTGCAATTTCTAAAGCATCTTTAGCTAAATTTGTAGCGGTTGTCTCCAATTTGCAGTCCTGTTTGTGTCTGTGTAGAAGACACACTTTCTCAGCTCCCTTCTCATGTTCCCACTTGCCTTGCACAGCCATGGAGGTAGAAGGAGGATTCCCCTCACTTTATGCAGCTTGGCTTTGACTGAATAGCTTCCAGTTACCTTGAAACCTAATCTTCTTTTGAACTCTTTTTAAGTCAGTTGCATTCTTGGAAGGAGATGAGCCTGCGAACTTGTATCATCTGATGAGAGAGATAACAGCTCTGCAGAACCTACGCCCGATGGCAGGCACAAGCCAGAAAACATCTGCACCTGCTCACATGGAAAAAGCACCCAGGTATTAGAGGAGGCGATTTGCCTTTCATGAGTTTTGGGTTGTTTATTCCATCAGGGAGCTTCTCAGAGATGTCCTGGCTGCCTGCTCTGGGACAACTGCTTGACAGTCCCACGTGAGCTCTGGGACATGCTGCAAGACAAACCAGTACCTGAATGCCTCCAGATGAAGATGATCTTCATAGTTTGCTTTCTGGGGTGGTTTGGTGCTGGTTCACAGCTGGATAAATGGGCTTATGGAAAGAAGCTGGTAGTACTGCCCCTCCTTAGATCCAGGATTCCCAAGCTTTGCTATTCCTCTTGCCCTAAAATAGGGACTGAGCAACAAAATGTGCTCAAAACTAAGCTCCATCTTCCTTGCCAGTCTAGTTCCCGGTGGCAACAGCTACCCATGGCCACTGGTGACCATGGAGGGAGCCCAAGAATCACATAATTTCTAAAGATCATATGATGGTGACACCTCTTCTACAGGGTTCTATAGAGCTGTCCCCATTGTTGGCCCTATACCCTAACCATCGGGTTAAGTTATGACTTTTGGGTAGTCTGTCTGGCTCCCTGCACAGATGTACATCCCCATAGGGTCCAAGTCTCTCTGATGAGTGTGTGAGTTTCCACCTGCAAGAGCCAAGGTTTTGGTGTTCAGGTCTTCTCCTCAATGTGGACCCAGCCTGGTGTGGCCTTGCTCTGCTGTTGGCTTGCATTAGTAAAGTTATTACTGCTAAGAAATTAACCCAAGGGAGTAAACAAGGAGAGGCAGGGGCTATGTGAGAGAAGGAACCAGATCTGTTTGCTCTCACCCACTCCTCCACCCAAACTGGCCATGAGGCAACAGGGTGGGCACCACCTTTGGTCTCCACCGTGGAGCAGAGGACCATCCAAAGAGAGGAGGGCTAGAGAGAGGGATAAAAGCTGCTGTATATAATGTTGGGAGGCAGGGCTGGATGCTGAGCATGAAGCAACCAACCTACCTGAGGGCAAAGATCTGGGCCCTTGGATCTCCTGCGGGAAGCCAGGATGACACCATTTTTTTCATGTGCCTTCTGCGCTGCTCCATGGCTCCTTGGATCCTCAGCTTCAAACACAGCTGCTTATCTTCCTACGTTACTCAGTGTTTCCCTGCGTGTGCTCTAATGCATCTTCAAAGCGCAGTGTTCACCACAGTGAACAGACCGGTTGATTAAATTAGAGTGACTTCTTCTGATCATCAATGGTAGCAAATGCAAGGGCTGGGGAGACATTCTGAGGTAGCTGCGAATAAAATTGCCCTAAAATTGCTCATTATTGCCATTCGAGGCAAGACCCGTAACAACTCAGGAGCCTTCTCTAAGGTCTCACCCTTCCAGGAGCAGAGGAGCCTCTGCAAGAGCAGACGTGTACTAATGGGTTTTCCTTTTTTAGTAGTGTTATTCCCACTGGGATATTAAAGAGCTACCCCAGAGCATGTGGGCAAACAGCTAATTCCCCTGAAACCCTGGGCAGTCCATCAGCCCATTCTAATCGCTCTGAGTTGTTCTCAACGCTTTGAATGCCAGATACGAGTTTCAAGTTGTAACACCAAGGGCGAGAGAGGAAACAACCAGCCATTTTCCCCCTCAAATTATTTTCTTGGTTAAAAAAATGATGAAGAAGTGGTGAAAGTCTAAATTCCAGTTCCAGAATGTGTGTGGAAGGTCTCAGATGGATCATAATTGGGCCCTCAACAAAAGCAGGCTCTTGGTCCTGGGCACTTGCTTGCCACTAGTGGTGGTCAGGAAGGAGGACTTTTAAAATTTTTTTCATTTTTTGAGCCATGGCATCACCATTTATTTTTGCCTTCCTCTAACACAGCAGTGCCTGCCCTCTCGGCCATGGTGGGATGTCATCGGGGACCCCCCGATGACTGGAGAGGAGCCTCTTTGTTAAGTAACCCAGCTGGAGTCCTCCCAGTATGTGATGGTCACATGATGGTTGTGGGGCTATGGGAAAGGAGGCGAGTGGGAGTGGGACCGCCGGCTGCCAGAACAGTTCATACAGCCCACAGCGTGCTCCTGCCCACATCTGAGGAGCTGTCGGGAAGGCGAGTGAGAAGGAGGGAGCTGTGGACCAGATGCATGCTCTGGTGGGCCGCCTCCAGCCTGCAGGCCATCGGGAAGGCACGCCTGCACCAACGCTCCCAGCGGTTGCTCTTTGATAGGTGCTGTGGAGCGAGATCATGCATCGGAGAGAGAGCGGTGGGGTGATCCAGTCCGGGAAGTCATGTCTATCTTTGTTCTCCTCCCACCTGATTGTGGGATGACTCATCCCCTTCAAACCAGCGAGGCTATTTCTGACACGAGGTGCTACTTGGCGTGAGTAAAGATGGAAAAGCCTGCCCCATAACTTGGATGATAAAAAGGATAATAATTAAGCTTTATATAGCAGACTTACAAATAATGGCTTGCTTCTTTGGCTGTTCAAGACCACACACGTTTTTTTTTTTTTTTCAGGGGAGAGGTGTGGGGGGTTAATTTGGGACTTTTTTAGCTGGAACAGGAGATCTGTGTGGTCCCGTAGGCTTCTGTATAATAATTCTTTTAGCTTAATATCTTTTGATCTCCTCTAAGTTATTCATCAGCCCTGAATAACACACTGCCTGACAGTCAGAACTTTTTATTGGTGAAACGGTGCTTCATTTCACCTTCAAACAAAAGCAGGCTCGATGCTGCACTTCCCAAGTTACTGCAGGAACCCATGGGCAGGTGTCGTGTACCTTAGGAGAAATGGGATATTAAGTGGAGACAGGAAGGAAGGGGAGGAAGAAAAAGGAGAGAGGCCAACAAAAGAAAGTACAACTTAAAGGAACAAAAGGAAGAAAACAACTGAGAAAAATGAGAGGTGCTGGAAAGGTAACAACCAGGAATGGTTTTGGAGGGTTTTTTTCCCATCTAAATAAAAAGAAAAGGGGAAAGAAGGGCTGAAGTGAGGGACAGGTAAAGGGGAGTTCATTCAAGTCATCGCAAGGCATGCAGTGATTATCTGCTCCAAGACCCTGCAGGGAGCAAATGTTGGGCACAGGGAAAAGGGGACTCTGGAGAAGACAGCAGCCATGGCTGAGGAAGTGGGGTGAGGTGCTCAGGTCCAGGAAAGCAGATTGTCTCATCCTGCAAAAACTGGCAAGGTGGGGAAGACATTAGGTAAGACCACCTCCAGTTGAAGAACAGCCCAGGCTCCCTATATTTGAGAAGAGAGGAAAGTGGTCTGTCCAGCTAAGCCCCCTGGCCTGGGATCAACAGCATGGTGAATGCCAGAGCATCTCCCAGACACCAGGAGGGATGGTACATCTTCACAGCATAAATGTTTTGGGGACTTGAAAAATGCTGTAAGACTTTGAAGTGGCATGCAGGGCATGGCAAGTTCATCTGGAGGAGATGGGTGCTGCCGTGAGCTGGAGGGGAGCGGGGACCCAGCTGAGGGCAAGCGAGCAGTGACGTGCGCAGGAAAGGATCAGCTGAAGGGAGATCATTAATGGGGCTCCTTAAGGATCAACACTGGAAATAATTTAGTATCCTCCCTGGTGACCACCACAAAATGCAGCAATATATTGATAAATCAGCTGATGTCAAAAGCTGGGGGGAGAAGGTAAGACACCACCAGTCTGGAAATGGATATGAATTTCAGTCCAGCAAAACTGCCTAACCCCAACAACAGGGACCCTAGAAGTGGGGGTGGCACTGAGGAACACAGAAGGCAGGCTGGCACATGTAGGTTGACATTCTTCTGACCTTCTGTCAGTTGTCTGAAAGTAGTCCAAAACCCCTGTATAGCCAGCACAGAGAGAAATCAGGTCCAGAGGATGGTTTTCTCCACCTAAGATGTGTGCCTGACTTTTCCATGCCTGAAATTCATGGTGGAAATGAAGCTCTCCAGTAGGAAGAAGCAATAATAACTGTTGCCATACATACACCGGGTATGAGAGCAGCATGCAAGCCAGTGTAGAAGGAAAAAATTGATGCTTGCTCTAATACATGGTCTTCCCTATGGAGAGGCACAGGGGATGCAGGACAGGGCACATAGCAGGGTGCAATCACAAAGACATGGAGCCCTGAGGACATCACCGGTGTCTCTGGAACATCCGCTTTAGGAAGAGATGGTCACACAACGGCGCTTGCCAGCGCTTGGACATGGAAGTGCGGGAGACCACAGCAATACAGTGAGGAGCTGGCTACCCCAGGTGGCTGCAGGAGATGGCTAACCAGCTTGGGGTTGGCTGCTGCCACATCCCCAGCTCACAGCAGTAGGGATTTTGAGTTTCATCATCGAGTCTAGTTGGGACAGAGCGGTGAAAATCCATCCTCAGGCCTCCTACCAGTGCTGCTGTAATGTCTGAGGAGCATTTATTTCCTGGCAAATCTGGAAGAGGGAATGACACTCTTCCAAGGCCTCTGCACCTCATGTAATACTGTAGCCCCCACTTCACCCATCCCAGCCAGGAAGGATTTCAACACCATCAATTTTATCCTGAAGAAGAGAAGAACTGAGAGGGGACCTCATCAACACACAAATATCTTAAGGGTGGAAGTCACGAGGACAGAGCCAGACTCTTTGCAGTGGTGTCCAGCGCCAGGACAAGGGGCAATGGGCACAAACTGAAACATAAGAGGTTTCAGTTGAATATGAGGATGACAGAGCACTGGAACAGGCTGCCCAGGGGGGGTGTGGAGTCTCCTTCTCTGGAGATATTCCAACCCCACCTGGACGATGTCCTGTGCAACCTGCTCTGGGTGACCCTGCTTTAGCAGGAGGGTTGAACCAGATGATGTCCCAAGGTCCCTTCCAACCCCTGCCATTCTGTGATTCTGTGAATACCTGCAAGATG
The DNA here is from genome assembly GCF_000687185.1 of Egretta garzetta. Classification (NCBI taxonomy): domain Eukaryota; kingdom Metazoa; phylum Chordata; class Aves; order Pelecaniformes; family Ardeidae; genus Egretta; species Egretta garzetta. The sequence continues at coordinate 59,393 of NW_009259791.1, read as the reverse complement.
ACATTTCCCTTCCTTCCCCCCAGTCTTCCACCATTATCTTGTGGGGTACGAAGAGTTCAAATGAAAGGAAATGAAGGCCATCTCAAGACATCTGCAGCAGGGTCACCTTGATTCTGACCTGGGGGACGTGCTGCTGCTGGGCTGGAGATGCCCCCTCATGAGAGCAGAGGTGTTGGGAGAGAACTGCATTTTGGTGTCCACCACATGTACCTGTCCATGCTGAGACCTATCTCCAAAGAGACCCCTGGGCTACCAGCAGAAAACAGCCAGCAATTTCTGATGTCTGGGAAGCAAGGGAATAGATGCAGAGGTCAGAAATACAGTCCCAGCGAACTGTGGCCACCATTGGCGAGCTACCCAAATCAGAGTTTCTCTCTCCAGGTTTTAACTCCATCCTTGCAGCACAGTAGACAGGTCAAAGCCTGCTTTGAAGCGAAACCTAGGCTGTAACCTATATGCCCAGGCAGGCACACAGCCAGATTCACACCATGCATTAACCCTGGCTCTCAGGGCTTGTGTGTGGACAGTCTGGGTGAAAGCTTTGGTGCAAGAGTCAAAGCTGCGTGGGAAGCGTGCTCCTGAGGAAAGGGGCCAGCAGTGCAAAGGCTGCAGTGGAGCCAGGTGGCAAACGCTGGCGAGAGAACTGACAAGAGAAAAAGCATCCAGCACTAGTGAAGCAGGGTCAGCGGGCAGGAATGAGGGCCGAGATCCTGCACAGGGATGGCTGCGAGGAGACCTGCTCCAGCTAAACCCCTGTGTTGCGCCCCCCAGATGTGATGCTTTGGCAACACCAACCCACGCTGGCATTGGCACAAATCCAACGTTGGGCAAGACAGGCACAGCATCCAGACACCAGAAAGACTGGGTCCATGCTCTGTTTGCTGCCCTGTGGGGGCTTTGCAAACCAGCCTCACCCCGCACACACTGCCCCATCCCCGGGCTACCCGGCAGCAAAGTCTTTATGAACGTGCTGGGAGGGGAAGGCAGAAAGGCAGAGCTGCTAATGCCCAGTCTGGATCTGGGAAATCTGCAAGATTATTGGTATTAATATTTTGGTTTGGGCTGGAAAATTAAAGATGAAGAGTAAAGCATGGTATTTAGGCACAGATTAGAGAGGAACAGTAAATAATGGGCAAGAATGTAGCCAGGAACTGGATGATTTGCTATGACAAAGACAAAGGTGGCTGAAGGCAGGAGAAAGCCATGGATGTGGGGCTAAGCGGCTAAAGGAGGAATGGAAAATAAAGTCAGGGCTGAGCCGGCATGCTTGCAAATGTCTTTGTGCCCTTCAAATGCAACATGCCACAGCCGGGATCTTGGTGCTGGTTTTGTATGGGGAGCTTGCGGGTGGTGTTGCGGTGTGGGGGCATTGAACTGGGGCTTCCTGTGCCTGTAAGGACTGAAGATAAACCGAGCGATGGGCTGCGTCGGGGACAGTCCTGGCTCAGCGTCCCCAAGACTCTGCTGTGAGAGTTCAAGCTACTGCTTAAATTTGCTCCTCCTGTCATTGTCAGGGACTACAGGAAAGTAATTGTAACCTCAGCTGAGAAGGAGACTCTTTGGCTAAGAATGGGTTGCCTTAAGAAAGGTGTTGAGATGCACTTATTCCCCCCAGCCAGCAGCTGCTGCTCCAGAAGATGTCCACCAGTCTCCCGTGGACATATAAAACAGCCCTTGAGGATGTCTCAGACACCCCAGCACCTCTCAAATGGCCTCAGCTGCCCACAGGTGCTTGACAAAATTTGGCCCTCAGAGTCAGTAGAGATGCCAGAGAGAGCTCACATATCCCAGACAACTCTATGATAGAAATATCCCCAAATTTAGGTATTTATGAGTCAATTCTGAGTCAAACAGGTTCAGAGTAACTCCATGCTCCAACTGGGGAATCTTTTCCCTGATCATTACTGAGCCACAAGCTTCCTTGGCCATAAGAGTGGCTGCTACCAACTGGGTCTTGCAGAAGCAAGACATGGGATTCTTTTAAGCAAAATTCATACCTGCAACACTGATAAACCCTCATGAGACAACAACAGAGTTGATGGGTAAGATGGGTTACATTTCCATATGGCATAAATCAGCTTTGCTACATTCAAATGAAGACAGTCACATCAATTTACACCTGCTGGGGGAACGGACCCAAGAAAATTGGTAGTTAAGCTATTTCATCTGTCATGACTTCACTTTGCAAAACGGGTCACCAGGCAGTTTATTAAGTGCCATGTTCAGATACAATTTGATGAGCCACTTCCATGCCTGGAAGAAACACCTGCCTAGAGAGGTTTTAATAACGACTGTCTTGCAACAGGGTCGTACTGTTGGGCAGCAAATGTCCTCATTCCGACTGTGAAGAAGATCTGTATTTAATCCTGGTGCACCAGTTTTCCTGTTAAACCAGACTCCTAGGAAAGACTAATGCGGAAGAAGATGCAATCAAGGCAAGTCAGTGGAAAGATAACCCATCAATTACCCAGCGGCTTGGGATATTCCTTCAAAGGCCCATTCAATTAGACATCTGATTTGCATGTCTTTCCCATTTGCTGTAGGTACTCATTAGGAGCATTTAAATACAACCCTGACTGCAGCCCCACAAAGCCTTGGGTGGATGCTTTCGAGAACCTCATTTTAGTTTATCAGAGTTGTCAGAAGTTGCAATTACTGTAGAGCAAGAAACAAAGTGCTTTATCGCCCCTTTGAATCTGCTGGGATTAACATCCCCCACTTGCAAAAATAAGTGTCTTTGCAGTCTTTAAAGATCCCAAAGATCAAGATCTCTTAAGTCCCATCAGAAAGACAAGCATGGTCACCCCCAAACACTGGACTGATGTGTGGCTCAGCTCAACAGCACCCTTTTCTACCTCTTTCTAATAGGTTTGTCCCCAAGTAATTGGCTGCCATCCTGGTCCATGTCGACGCATACCACGGTTCAGACTAAGCTGAGGACGGCTGATCTCCCTTCAGCGAGAGACCAGGGCTGGGTCCTGCCTGTCCTTGGCTGTAGTATCTTGGTTTTTTGGCACTGGGGAGGGGACCGCCCTGCAGTCCCTGCATAACAGGTCTGTCCTGTCCTCCTGTCCTCCTCCCTGACCTTTGCTGCTCTGTCCAAGCCTTGTGCTCTCCCTCCCAGCTTTTTAGTCTGAGCTGCTGTTTCTACATCACCTGAGCTGAATTGGGACCAGAGTGACTTTGAGACCCCCATCCAGCGTGGTCAGACACTTGGCTGAGAGGTTGGATTCTTGGGTGTCTGATAGGCAGCACAATCCCACTAAACTTGGCCCACAGTTGGGACATTCACGCTGTCTCTCTCCCATGTGGATGCTGTTCTCTACTGAGGTCAAATCCACCTCGAAACTGCTCAGGAGTCTATTTTCATATAAGATGTAGGAACTGAATGTCCTCAAGTTTGCCTTCCCCCCTGAAAATTTGCCTGAAGTTGGCCCACAGCTTCAAAGGTTGCTGTGGAGGGAGAGGGTTGAGAGCTGATAGATCCTTGAGGAAAAGAGCTAAAAAAAATCACCCCTCCCATTCTCCTCCCCTCCCTTTGGCAGAGAAACACAAGCAGACGTGGTGTAGACACAGCTGTACCCGCACGCGAGGGCTTTGGTCAGCGTAGCGAGTGTTATCGTGGGAGGTGGTGCAGCAAAACACGCTCTGGCAGGAGAAATCCTTGCAGCATCACCCCAGCCTCGGTCAGTATTTGTCCTGAGTTTGCATGGAGCCGGCCCTGAGGTCAGCAAGGAGGACTTCACGTCCCCACGCCTGCCAGACCAGACCTGGGCTGGCACAAGGGCTGTGCACCTCCTCCAAATGCAGCGGTACCCCATCCCTGGCGGGGCAGGATGGGTGCTGGAGGGGGCATGACTGAAAAACCAGGGGTAACCCCAAAACCCCATCTATCCTGGCCCCACCAAAGCCTTCGTGCCCCTCCTTGTGCACCAGCACCCTGAACACAAGCAAGAAAGCAGACAGTGTTTTAAAAGAAGTAAACCATCGTAGCCTTATCCCAGTCTTTGATTTCTGTTTGGATGTTCTTGTACAAGGTATAAAGGTGGTGTCTCTAATGAGATTACATATTATAGTCAGTCAGGAGCTGTTAAAGGGCTGTTTCTAATGGGATTAAAATGTATAGCACCCAGTTATAGCCGTAATTGCATTACACCCCTAAGGAGAGCCTGTAGTGTAAACGGAAGGCAGGTCAGGGATTCGGCTCACACTGCTTCACTTCAGTATATTCGGAGCTGCTTCCCTGTTTTTCCTTTTTTCCCCTGTCTTGGATGAAGAACAAAGAGGGAGAAGATTTAGCCGAGTGTCAGGAAGTGACTGGAGGCTAATCCCTCTGCTGACACTCCCCAGCACCAGGGGGAAGTAACTGAGATCAGCCAAATTGGCATATCAAAAGCCTTCTAATTATGTCACTGGTGGCTTGAGCCAATTCCTAACATTCTTATTCATGGAGTTTCCAGCACAAGAAAACCCTTCTTAATCCGAGCTGCTGTTGTTGCAGAACATAATGTCATGGATGGGTTTCTCTTTGTCAGTGCTGGGGACACCAGTTTGGCTCCCCGCTCGCAGGCTGCAGCCCTGTGGGACTGCAGGCCGTGGTGGGGCATCTCCCAGTTGCTTTTGCGTGGCAGGGTTTTGTCAGCGTAGTTGTATCGTCCAAAAAATAAACTGAAATCCCTCCTCCCCATGCACTTGCACTTTGGCTGTGGAGAGCCGCGGTAAGCTCAGCCCAGGTTTTTCCAAAAAAATAATGGTGTGACAGGAGAGATCCTGCCTCCCTGCGTGTGTCCCCGGGGTTGCGCTGCTCAAGACCAACCACCATGCCGCCAAACCCCACTTGCAGTGACCTGCTGGTGTTAAACTCACCAGGTTCAGCGCTGAAGTCGCTTATTCGGCTCCAGCTCATAACCTAGCTCTTAAAAAGATGCTCTTCAGCCTCTCCCCACCCCAGGTTTGTGCTCCTTGCTGCCCCCCCCATGGCAGCAATGGAGAAGGTCCGTGCCAGACGGCACATGGAGTGCACCCACGGCCATCGAGCCATCAGCAGCAAGGACGAGCCAAGGACCCAGGGTATCCTGGCAGCCGGCATCTGTCCTACCTGTTTGGCCACACACCTCCCTTTCAGCAGGCATGTGAGTTTAAAGCAGTAATAACACTCAGTAGCACTTTTCATCTGTAGCCTCAAATCTCTTGACAAATATTGCTCGCAGTATCAGAGATCTGAAAAGAACAAAGGAATTGGGCCTGTGCCCATCTTGCTCCTTTGTAATATGCAAAGAGGGCCAGAAATCACTTTGTTCATGTTAGATTTTTTTTTTTTTTTTCTGCTAAGGTATTAGAAATGCAGATCTTCATTGCTCAAGAGAAAACAGTGCATCTGTATCGCGGAGCAGATATTGAGCAGGTGACACTCGAGCAAACAGGGAAGTGATTTGTTCTCAAGCTGCTTAAATCGCCACCCTTTGTACCTCTCTGTTGTTAGTGTTGTTACAACTCAAGAGCCTACAAAAACACTTGGGAGCCAAGAGACTTCTGGTAAGACCTGGGCACAACCCCGTCACTGCTCGGTGGAGCTGAGCTGCTCCAGCCCCGGCCGAGGTGTTGGAGCTGCTGTGCCCAGCGGTGCCCGATCCACAGGCAGGCTGTGCGGGGTGTCCAGCCAGGCACGGGGAGACCGGGGTTCTGAAAACCTTTCCGTGCCCTTTACCTCTGGCACCTCTGCAAGGCTGGGGTTTGCGTCCGGGTTTAAAAGTAGCACACAGAGGCTTCAAGTTTACTGTTCTGGAAAGCACCTTTTTTAAACTCGTTTTAACGATGCAGCAAAGCATCAGCCCATGCAGGACCAGCACCCAGCCCTCCCAGCTCCTTGTAGGGTATCTGGCCTCATCAGCAGGCACTCCTGCCCCTAAAGCCACCCTCCCTTAACCCCCCTGAAACACATCCCTGGGAAACACCTCTCCC
>NW_009259791.1:39681-53360 GCF_000687185.1 Egretta garzetta | reverse complement strand
GCACTGAGAGCCTCTCGGACTCAGGCTGGCTGGCCAGGGTGCCCAGCAGAAGCAGAGATGCAGGTGGTGTCTCCAGCCTCCCTCTGCCCTCCCCAGGCTCTGAGCAGGAAGGCGAAGCTCTCCCAACCTACACAAGGCAGGGCAAAAATCTGGCACTCGCTTACTGCCCCGCAGCGCTCGATCAAAGGGGCTTGGTCCAGGGAAACGTGCGGAGCAGAGCGTAGTCCCAAGGTGGCTCTTGGGGAGCGTGGGAGTGAAACAGGAGGTGCCAGCCATCAGTGGGGTGTTTGGGGCTGAGAGGGTCTCTGCTAATGTTGGGCAGGGACGAGCTCCATCTTCCTCGGCAGCAGGAGCAGGGATGGAGAGGGGATTGATTGCAATGGCCCTGGGGAGAGAGCAGTGGGAACAGAGGTCTCCCAAAGCCACCAGGGAGGTGACCAGATCCAGGATCTGGCACAGTTTTTTAGCAAAGGACAGCATGGACCATGGCTCAGCCACATCCCAATTATTTCCCAGTTAATATTGGCTGTTTTTCTAGCCAGGTGCTTGGGTTGAATACAGGGTAAATGAATAACATACCCCCTCTTCCACTGGACAGCTGGTGAGAGGAGAGGACAGAAACCCCTGCCTGCCCCCCATCCCATCAGTGCTTCACAGGAGGGATGCTACAGCCAGCAGTGGGGCTGGTGGTATTGGGGACCTGTGGAGCCCTTTCTCCAGGCAACTCCTAGCTAATAGGGCGAGAGATGGGAGAGGAAAACATGCTTCAAAAACAGAAGGCAAAGACACCTGGATGCTGGGCACCAGAGCACTGAGCCCCATCTGTCCGTCTGTCTGCCTGACCTCCCGACAGTGGTTACTGTCCCCGGGCAAGCTGGCAGGGGGGACACCCAGTTCCCAAGCCCTCCCTCCCCCGCTGGAGCCCTCCACCAGAGCTCCAGCTGGAGATGCTCGGGGCAAGGGGATTCATTTCCACCCCTTCCCCCTGGGTAAGCTGGAACAGAAAGGAGCCACCCTGGCTCCCGAGAGCCGGCTCCCTGTGATGGCAACGGGCAGAGCCGCAAGGCCAGCCAGAGGCTGCGTGCACCACATGCATACTCCATCCCCTACCCCAGGTTCCATGTCCGACTCGCCTCCCCCAGCTACGGCATCACCTGCCTGTTTATACGGGAGATTTGAAAGCTGGTACCTCCAACTCTTTTTATACCTTGGTCTAATCTAGATACTGTTAATGATATTTACTTTCAAGACGCTCACCTTAGATTGGCTTTTCAACATCTAAATTAAGCGTTCCATCCCAGTCTTTGATATCATGACGGCACTTCAGCTACCTTTGATCATATCTACTAAGTATTCTCATTAGTAATCAACATTACTTACTTAAAATAAACACATGTTTTCTTGAAGCTTTGTGGTTACGCTTAATCAGCCGCAAAAATTCCCCTTAAGAGGGTTTGTATCATTCAAGGGCATTTGCGTCCATAACCCTGTAAACAGTAGTTGTTTTCCATGTGCTCTCCAAAATGCCGTCTGCCGAGATCTGACTTTCCATTAAAAGGATTTGATATCCATAACATTCCCCCCCCCCCCCCCACCAAACCCCTGTTCGATACTGCCGTGTAAACGGATTTAATCCCCTCCTGCCGAGATCTGCCTTTCCATAAAAAGGATTTGATATCCATAACACCCCCCCCCCCCGCCCCAACTAAACCGCTGTTCGATACTGCCGTGTAAACGGAATCGCGGGTAGGATCGCTGTCAGCAAACTCCGTCTTTCTCATCCCCAACCGCTGGCTTCGGCAGAGGGCAGAAAACGGCTCCCATGGTGCTGAGCCTGACCCCTGACTTCCCGGCAGCGGCGAAACCACCTGAGCCATCGCAGCACTTGTAAGAGCGATAACTGGTGGTGCTTTGAATGGGAGGCAGGTACCGCCGGCTTTGTACAGCACCCATGCCCTGAGACCGTGCTGGATGGTGTAGGCAGTACACGTCCTAGTAAAGGTCCCTCTGGCATGCAGAAAACGGGGAGAAACTTTTATGTTTTGGGTAAGCTGTGTGTGAATCAGCTGCTACTGATGCACCTTGGGCAAATAAACCCTACCTGGCTCAGGGTCCTGCATCCGACACACTTCACGTTGTTAATGAGCAGCTTCATGCATGAGCAGCCCTGACTCACCCCTGCCTGCATCCAAGGAAGCCTTCAGGGGAGGCAAATAGCTGCCTTCCTTCTTGCCCAAGCTCTGACCCTGTCCCCGTGTCCCCTTCCACCTCCTCCCTCTGCTACTGCTCTTGTTCCCACCCCATTCCTTGCCTCCTCCCTTAGAAGCCCCTTCCTGACGTCCATGTCTTGGGGTGGGTGGGCCCAGATCCCCCAAATCCATCAGCAGTCACTCACGGTGGGGGCTGGCAGAGGAGGTGGACCCCAGGAGACAGTGACGGTGACGCTGGGCTCCCACCAGGACTTCTCCAGCCTGCCTGTCTCCAGTGGGAAAGGACCACGCTGCCTCCCTGCCTGCGGGGCACAGAGGGATTAGGGACACAAAACCCCCTGCCAGCGGGGGGGATTTTGCAGGGTCTAAATCTTTCCTGCTGCTGATAACGCTTCCTCCAGCTTCACCCTATCCCCTCTGCCCTTTGATGTCAGCTGGAGGCACCAGGTCTAAAACAGCCACTGCTGTTGATTAGACCTAATTAGTCCCTAATGCCCTCTTAAATTCCATTTTAAAAGGGAGCCATTCAGCACATCCAGGGCTGAGACAGCCCTGGCTGAAGGCAACAAACGGTTAAGGGGTCCACGATCAAAAGGACAGGGAGTGCTCACCAGGTAATTCAAGACAGCCAGGGTGCGGGACCGGTACTGGCTCTCATGGCATCGGCTCATGCAGGCTGGGCAGGAGGGCAGGCAGCATCCTCCCACAGCTGGGGGAACCCCAAACCCATAGATTCTTCTCCATGGAGGAATCTCTGGTGTTGGGGACCACTTGTTTCTCCACTGAGAGGAGATGCTGATTTCTGATGTGGGCAGGAGCCATCAGCAAGCCGAAGAGGAGGAAAGGGGATGAAGGCTCTGGCAGTCCAGGAACAGTGTGTCTGGTTCGACTCTCAATAACGTTTTTCTAATCAGATATCTTTTTAGACAACTGTTGAATCAATCTGTTGAATTGATACCCCTTGGGGGCCATCCCTTGGTTGGGGAGAGGAGAGCATCGCCCCTTCACCCAACTCATCTCCCACCAGCACAAGAGGTATGAACACAGCCAGGCCTGAGGGATTAGGGCTTTGGTTTAGGAAGACACAATGGCATTGAAGTCCCGTTTACCACGTGCTCCAGTGCCACTAACCTCCGTGGCTCCTTGCCGCTCCATCCCAATCCCATCTCCTCCACGAGGCTCAAGAGCTGGGAAGAAGATATTCCCCAGCCTGGGCCTTTGCCTCAGCCACACGACCAACCTCCCGCCTTTAGGTCCAACTTTCTCTAGAAACCGGGCCCGCATCCAAATTAATTTTCTGTATGTGTTGTTGGAGTGATTAGATCTGCAAATCAACATAGCCACAAAGTGAATAATGCACCAGCGCCTAGTGCTGTCGGGGCAAAGCCCCAAGTTCCTCATCAAGTTCAGTCCTGCAGAGCCTGTAACTAATGATTTTTCTCACTTGGCTGGGAGTCAGCGCTCTGTCTCTCACATGCACACACAAACATTGTACGTGTGCCTCGTTAGCATAGCGCGATCTGCAGATAAAGGGAGGGAGAGCAGCACACCAGCTCTGGGACACTGGCGTGATACCTCACCATCAGCACTCGATAGGAGATGCTGAGACCAGGAGAGCCAGTGGGACAGCGGGAGAAGCATCCCACCACACAGCTCTGGTCATGTTGGGCCACTTGCCCTTCTCCCTTGTTGGGACATTCTGCAGGCCTCTTTTTTTGTCCTGTTATTGAGGGCTAGCCCAAAGCCAGTGGATATCAATGAACACCAAGGATGAGTTCAGTGGTCTGGCAGGTCCAAGCCTGGACAACACCACCCTGGCCACACAAGTATGGAAGTAGAGGGTGATGGTAGCTCCCAGAAACTCCCCAAGTGCCACCTGGTTAGATCCAGGGAGAAGAAACACATGGAAGAACCGGGTATGAGATGCCTTCTTCTACAAGCATGCGCTGGTCCCCAGGGTTTCCTTTCTGGACATGTTGGACCCTGACAGGGTCCCCTTCCAACAAGTTAGGGTTCCCATCCACATTCACAGTCTCCATCTCTGCAGGTGGGCTCTCCCATTGCCCGCAGCCTTTTGGGCCAGAGTTGCAGCCCTGGGCATGCTGCTGGGGTACAGGAATACCCTGCAGTGGGGAAGCCAGCACACAGCTGTGGGCTGCTCTGCCCTGCAGTCATCATCTTGCAGCAGCAGTGGTGGCCCCATGCTCACAAACTCTCCAGAAGCCTGGTGGGAGGCAGCGAGCTTAGACTAAAGGAAGGCAGGATGCTCATTCCCTAACTTACGTCCTAGAAGCTACTTGTGGCACATGTACAGTCCACAGCAAGAGACAGGATGCCCCAAAGGACCATGCTGCTTCATGTTCTGAGACGTGTCTAGGGCAGGTAGGCTGAGCTGCCCTACGGACATGGGTATTTTGCTCTACTCACTACTGAAGGAGCCCAGGCAGCCAAGGAGGACCAGGGTAGCATTCACACCACTCATAAGTCAGTCTCTGCAGTGTTTTCTTCTGGAGCTGAGAGGGTACCTCAGCTCCCTTTGTAGTCACCAAAGGCCCTCTGGAGGTGCAATTCACCCCTGCTTGCAACTGCTGTAAGAGAAGATGAACTGCACTCTAAATTCCCCTGGCTGTACAGATTAGACCTCCACCAACTATAAAAGGAGCATAGCAAGACCTTTAGGCCTTTTACCTGTCTGCATTTAGTCATATAGTTCCCACCCTTGGTGACTGAAGCTGGGTGAGATAAGGAATTGCATGAATGGAGGAGAAACCAGGGTAGTTGAGGCCCCCATGGCTATAACAAGGAGAAGATCAGCAAAATGGGTCTGGGGGTGAAAAAATTGATCTACCCCATGGGGATGTCCCTGCCTGGATGGGATCTGTGCTAATGACTGCTCAGGGCAGAGAGGACCTCAGCGGCAGATGCCACCTCCCAGGACAGAGCGGGTATTTAGTCCCAGCTCCTCACTCCACCTAAAGCCAGCCTGCAGGGTGAGTGGCATGTCCCTTGGCTCTCAGCCCTGCCATCCAGTGACACCATGAGCTAGATCAGCTCGTGGCATTAGCTTGACTTAGCTAACTTACCATTGCACCAACCCAGCCCAGCATGCTGGTGCCAACCCAAGGGACATGTCATTTTTCAGGACTACCACGACATTTGCTGGAGAAGCATCTTTGTGAGCGGCTTGGTCTCCCAGCCTGACATCTCTCTGTTGCAGATACATCATGTTTAATGCAAAGCAGAGCAGCAAATCTTCCCTCCTGGTACTGAACAGGATGCTCTTGTGCTCAGCTATAGTTTTACCTGTGATGGCCAGTTGGATTACCCTCTCCATTACCCTGTTCATTCCATTTCCTTATGATAAAATTATCTTTTATCCATTTTATCATTTATGCTTGGGTATCAGTCAGGTGTGATAACTGTAGGGGAGGTTATTCTTTATATTACACCTCCTAAACAGACTGATGCCTCCTAATCTGACACCAGCAGGAGCAGATCTACCTCCATCTGTCCCTTTTCCCCCATCCCATGAGCTGGCCGCCACTGAGAAGGGGGACACCCCTCAACACTACTGCTTCTAGTGTTGCAACTCTAAACATACTATTTTAAGGTCCTTTCAAAGGATATCACCTTAGCATGAGCCTTGAGAAGGAGATTGTGTGCTCAACCCAAGCCCATCTGTCCCCTGCCATATCCATATGTCCCTTGTCCCCTTCCTTGTCACCATACAGTGGCTCATCCAGCTGAACGCTAACCTGGCAGGGCTTGGTCTCAGCTATACCGCTGAGATGAAAAGGGTTGTTTCTTCAAGGCTGGGACCTCGGGGGGCTGCAAACGTGACCCCTGAGCCCATACAACATCTGTGCCAGATGATGGGAGAGGAGCAGCACCGCCCTGGAGTACCCCCATCACTCTCCTGGTGCCAGCACTGATCTCCTGAGGTAGACCCAGCTCACACCAGCAGGAAGGGAAAGGAGTCCTGCAGGTGTAGCTTGTACCAGCTTGCCAGGCAAAAGATCAGCGTGAAAGAATGTACCTACAAGTATAACTTCACGGATTTACCTTGGGGCCTCTGTCATTGCAGAACTATCGCCCCGGCTCACACCCTGGCCAGATGTTGCCACATAGCAAAGGTTTCGGGTGAAGTCACCCTCAGGAGGGGAGAAGCCAAGAGGACTTCTGCTCTGGCCTGGCTGTGCACCGTGCACAGAGCCACAAGGGGGACAGCCCAGGATCCCCAGCCAACCACCCTGGCAGAGTCTGTCCATCCCTCCCCAGGGCATCCATCGGCCACTGTTTTTCTGTGGGAACCTGCTGGGAACCTTCTCCTCTTTCCATGGTTTTCCTCTGGAAAGCAAAGCTATGGAGCCGGCCAGACAGAAGCAGGACATCCAGGAGCCTGGGGAAGGCGCAGCTGGCACCGACTGCTTGGTTTGAGTGCCTTCAGGGAGGATAGGTCCAAATCGGTGTCCTGCCAGCAGCAAGTCTTGCACAGATATCCCCTTTCTGCAGGCAATGGAGAGGGATGGTCGTCCCTGGCTGTCCCCATCTCCTCTTGGGCAGCATCTGAGCGGTGTCGGGGACATGCCCACGGGGCCCCAGTGTGCACCAGGACATGACATGAGGGTGATGGTCCCCAGCAGCATCCTGACACAAGGGGCTCAGTGTGGGAGACATGGCCCCAGGCCAGGCTCAGCCGCCCACTCATACATCTCCTGGTACCCCACCACATGGCTTCTCCTCACAACGCCTTTGCTCTGCAGCGAGATCAAAAGGCATCCAACCCACTGATCGCTCGGTTTTGTGTCGAAAGGCTCCCTGATTACCTCACCATTAGCTGCACCCATTAAACAAAATCCTAAAGGTTTTAGACAAAGCTGAGGTTTCAGATGAGAGGGCGAAGGAATGACTCAGTGCCTTTTAACGCCAAAGTCTTCTCCTCCATCCTGTTTGTACAGCACCTAGCACGAGGGGTCCAGGTGCATGCCTAGGGCTCTGAAACACCGCCACAATTAAATAATAAGTGTAATAGCAGCTGTACTCCCACCAGCAGGGTTTCGTTTTATTATTTAAATATTCTGTTACGCTCGGTAGCACCCTCTCGGAGATGCAGTTTGCTTCGGTGAGGTGGAGAGTGACCCCACGGTTGGCCACCAGCAGCCATGCTTCCAGCACGGGGTGCATGTCGGCACCCGCAGGAGCAGCCCCGGTGCTGGTGAAAGCAAGGACGGGGCAGAAGGCAGCAGTCCCAGGGTCCTGTGGTTCCCCAAAGGCTGGGCAAGGGAGTTTCCAGCTGATATTAGAAGCTTATAGGGCCTATAAAAGTGGTGAGCCCCCCACTTGGGACTTGTCCAAATGAGAGCCCTGGCTGTAGGCATCTCTCCAGCTGAGAGCATCTGGGGACAGCAGTCACAGCGATATCACCTGGAGCTGGGTGCAGGCAAAGGCGAGCAGGGAGGGGTGCAGAAGCTGTCTTCTCCTCCCTTTCCACCTGGAGAATCAGCAACAAACACTGAATTTCAACCCTAAAAAAAGAGCCGATACAAAACAAGCAGCATTGTGGTTTGGCAGTGCTGCCTGAGGTTTGGGCTGATGATCGTTGACTTGCCGTTGGGCACCGAACCCAATGGGAAGGCAACCACCAGGAGGACAGGTCTCCGCAGAGACCTTGGAGACCCTCTGCCCAGCTCCCGGTGTTGGCCAGCTGCAGCCCCGCATGGAGCCCACCACCCACTCCTGGGGCTGATGGGACTCCTGGGAAGCAGGTTGCCCTCAGCCTGTTGCTTCTCCTGCCAGGTCCAGCTCATGGTTCGGAGCAGTGGTGGGAACCACCTGCATTTATCACAGACGAAATAGTGCCATCTACTGACATTAATAACCCTATTCCTAGAAAGCGAGGGGTGGATGCTTATCTCCCTTACGTGGATGGGTGTTTGGGGTCATGCCAGCCTGAGAAATGCCCACACGGGGTCACACTGGGCAAACCCATGAGTGATTCACACACAGGGTTGGGGTGCACAGGCAGCATGAGACACCCCCCCCAGACATCCAGGGTGGCCCTGTGGTCAGGATGGCCTCGGCACTGGGAATGCAGACCCTGAGCACCCCCAGGAGAAGGGCTGGAGGGGAAGGTGCTGGTTGCTGCTACCCAGCAGAGTTTAATTGACCTCTCAGGACCTTCATTGTAATTAATGGACAAAGTGAAACCCCTCCAATAGGCTGTTCTCCAATGGTCATCCCCCATCCCATACAATTCCTGAGTATAGCTTTTTCCTCCTTGATCTGTGGTTCTGTGTCCTCTGGTCCTGCAGGATGCTGGAGTTACTGGGGCTCCTGGAGGAGTTCCTGGAGAAAGTCCCTTGGCCGGTATGGTATGGTAAGGGCTGAGATTTTTTTTAATGGTTCTTTCCTCCCAGCTTCATGAAAGCCTCAGCATCCATACAGGTCCCTGGGAGGTAACTGCGTTGGGCACGTTGGTGCCTCCAGGAGTTTCAGACTGGATATAATGAAGAAATTTTTTATGATGGGGGTGGTGAAAAACTGGCACAGGTTGCCCAGAGAGGTGGTAGACGCCCCATCCCTGGAAACATTCAAGGTCAGGTTGGACAGGGCTCAGAGCAACCTGTTCCGGTTGAAGATGTCCCTGCTCATTGCAAGGCGGGTTGGACTGGGTGACCTCTAGGGGTTCCTTCCAATCCAAACTATTCTATGATTCTAAAATTCTATTATATATATACACAAACTATATAGATTGTATATCTGTTATAAGAGAGACCAGCCCCACTTGTTTGGTCCAGCACTGAGGCCATCTTCCCATGCAGGGACCATGGCAGGAGACCTCCAGTCTCAGACATCAGCAAGGCAAAAGTCACCGCTCATGTCCAAAACTGCTGGGAGAAACTTCCCTGGGAACATCCCTTCCCATGCAGGGAAGGCATCAGGACCCCGGGTGGGGAGAGCCCCGTGTCGGGGAGATGATCCCACCCCACCACCTCCCCAGGGACACATGAGGTAGAGAAGACTGGGTCAAAACAAGATGGCATAAGCTGTGGCAAGTCACTGAAGCCTGGTGGAGCTCGGCCTGGGAATGGCCCATGGAAAGCGAAGCTGCTGATTTTCTGAGCTGACCTACCAATAATGAAACCATCAAAGCAGGAGGTGCATTCCTGAGGTCTGACCCAGCGTGGCAAAGTCAAGGAAAGGTTCCCACTGAACTCAATGGACACTGGACCGTGGCCACAACACTCACATATAGCCAAGATTTATTGTTTTTCCCCATGGTTTTATCCAAGACTTCATCCTGCCAGGGCTCTGTCTCATCCTGCAACAAGGAAGTCAAACTGATCCTGCAGAGTCATTTTAACACAGTAGATAACCATATATATAGTTAGTTAGAAACATTACTGTGCATGTGTATATATATAAAACACATACATACTATATATACATACAAATACCCTCTTAAATGAGAGGACAACATAAAAAACAATCAGAGTAAACACTGTAATAATTCTAATTATGCAACATATTCTGCCTAACATATTTATTTTTAATGGTAGTCATTTTAATAGCTCTAAGGCCCTGAATTAGTCCAATATGTTCTTAACAATGTTCACTTTAAATACAAATGTTAATGACATTTCCAGAGGGTCCCGCACCCTGGATGAGCTTGCTGCACACCAGTACATTCTCCTTAACATGTTTACTTTTAATAACAGGTTTAATGATGCACTCAGGGCCTAATAACCGTGTTTAGTCACAAAGAGAAAAACCAGCTACAAAATACTTTCCCTAAAAACTAGGCTACAGGGGATTGCCGTGCCATTTCAAAGCCACAGCAGCCATCCTTTAATGTGCCTCTATGTATTTTGGCTCTGCCTGCATCCAGGCTGGGGACCCCGGCCATGGATGAGCAGCACCGATGGATTTTTGGACCCAGCTTCAGGGTGACCTGGGGACCCCACGAAGCATCCAAGCCATTTGGGGTGAAGGACCGCAGCCGAATGTGGCCCGTGATGCTCCGTGGTTGGATTTGGGGAGATGCATGGGGTGGGTTTCAAAGGACAGTGTTCCTGGGCTCCGGCAGAGGCATCCCGGGGCTCTCACTGACGTCGCTGGCAGAGACATGCCAAAGGGGAGCGCGTTTGAAAAATCACACCCACCATCCATTAAAAAAAAAAAAAAAAAAAAAGCCAAAACCAAAACCACCCAAAAACCCCAACAACAACAAAACCCCAACTCCTACCTTTAGCTTTACGAGAGTTAGAAATGCAACCAAATTAAGAGGCAGGCAGCAGCTGCTCTCTGCTTTTGTGCCCACCAGACCAACCCATTCCCACGAGCCAACAGCCCGGCCAGCCCCGCTCCTGTCTCAGCCCCCCGGCTGGGGCTAGGGGCAGGCGGAACCCCCTGGGCACATCCACCCTGGCAGAGAGGCTCTTTCGGCTCCCCAAAAGAGAGATTTGCCCATTAGCGCAGCTGGCAGGGCTTTGCTCTCCCTGGCTGTGTCCAGACCTGTTCGAGCCCGGACCTGTGTCCAGACCTGTGAAATCTCACGCGCCGGGGAGATGCTCAGATCTGTCTCCGTGACCTGTGGGTGTAGGATGAGCCCAACCCATCCCTTTCTATCCCCAGTTTGAAGGGTCACCCTATGGGGTGTTACAGATGTCCTTAATGCACAGCAGGTCCACAGCAGCATGTGCTGGCAGGTCTGGACCTACCCCAGGGGCAACGCACTTTGCCCCCCAGATGGGAGCATCCCAGGGCGTGCATCTTGCAACAAAAAACCTTATGGATGGTCCTAAATATAACTGCGGCAGACCTCGCCAGACTTCAGCTCTGCTTGCATGAAAAACACTTGCAAGGCTTGAACCAGCTCTAATTTGTATACCTCCTGCCCCAGGGCCCGAGCGAAACGGGAGGGTGGAATCCAATAGTATGTTGTGCATAAAAAGATTATGCCAAAGATAACCTTATTGCTAATAATAACCCTGGAATCCGATCCTGTGAATAGGCCCTATTGAATGTTTGAACACAGGCATTCCTTGGTTAGGTTTTTCTGCCTACAAATATTTCACTTGAGTCTTTAAATACTAATCACAGAATTCAAACGAAGGCTTTTTATCTTCAAAGTGCTGCAGAAAAAAAAAATAAAATTAATTCATTAATCAAAGATAATTAAAGGGCACAAAATATGCCTTTTCCAAGCGCGGGGAGCCAACTGACGCAGCGGGAAGCCATCGCGGGGACTCCGAGCATCTCTCCCACCGCGAACGTGATTTTCCCGGAGCGGCGCCTGGGCAGTCGCCTTGCTTGTTCCCAGCAGCTCCGCTCAAGCTGTCTCCCTGACATGTGTTAGGCTGTATGTCTGCCACGCAGGAAATAGGGTTTGAAGCTCACAGCCAGGAGCAAAAGCTGAGATTGAGGCTTTAATGAAGCTGGGATGGAGTGGCTAGGGTGGTTCAGTGAAGCAGTAAATGCAAACACATTATCACCTGAGAACTTGCTCCAATTTCACACCAATTAACTAGGAATGAGAGAGGAGGGCTGGGGCTGGCTGCAGAGATGGCTGATAATCCTGTGAATGGACAGAAATGGCTGGTACGCAGCCGCGCTTGTGCCAAAATGAGTTTGTTAGATAACGCCAGTCCCGGCAATTTTGTCTTGGGGAGCGAGCATGTCATTACTGGAGCTGCTTTTATTAGCAAACATTAAAAACATTTGCAGAAATACAGATGCCCGTGAGGGAAGCACGGGTGGAAAGTAATAAAGCAATGGCTGATTATTTTATTTCTCTGCCAATGCATCATGTCACAGGGAGGGGAGGGAAGGGGCAAGGGGAGAGGAATAAGAGGGCTGGGATTTGAAGGAGTGCTGGTGCAAAGCCGGCAGCTCACAGAGGGGAATATCCCATCCCTGAGGACCCCCTCAAGATGCTCAGTTCTGGATTTGGGGTGGGTCTGACATCTAACCCACCGCCTGCACATGTAGGTCTGAACGCCACAAGGAGGGCAGAGCAGGTCCCTAAACATCCCCTTGGCAGCGGCAGTGGAACCCATCCCCGTCCCCTCCACCTGCACCCAGGAGCCAGCTCACCCTCACCGCATTTTAATATTTGAGGTCTTTCCCTTTTTTCCTGCTGGGACTATTTCCAGGTTAGGAGTTAGGGTGGAAAAGGGGCAGCAGTTTAGGGAAAGTGCTATTAAATAGGTTTCTATGGATTAAACACTAAAACAAATCACATCCTCAGTGTGCTGGGCCCCACATTACCCCTTCATTAACTGCTGCCTTGGATGTCTGCGAGCAACCAGCCTGATCCTCCAGACCGCACCGACCATGAGATGTCCTGCAATCAGCAAGTTGAACTGGAGCAATTTCTTGTATTTCAATGAAAAACTTGTCTTCATTTTAAAATGCATCAGTGATACAGAGGCTACTTACAAACGCAAGGGCTGGGTTTCATGCCGAGACACTAGGCTGGAGAAGGTCTCGAGAAAAACTGGGGTTTGGGCTGTTTTTCTCATTTGAGAGGTGGAGAGTTTCCCATCTCCTGCTGGGAAAGGTGTCAGGACAAGGCAAGGAGTGCTCCTCATCCTCTTCAGCACAAAGTCAGGTGGGTGAGAGCGAAGCCCTCCAAGCTCAGCATCATGCACCACCATTGCTGTTCAGCCGCTGGGCTGGTCCCATCCATCGGGGTGATGTGAATGAACCACTCATGAGCAGCAGCACCCTAAGCCATGGCAAAGCAACAGCCTGGCTAGCAAAGCACACTGGCGCCCTTGGGCGTGCAAGCCTGTATGGATTAACTTGGATGCCCTGATGTTGGGTGTTCAAGATACACTTCATTAGGAGACTGAAAGAGGCTGCAGCATTTTTAGAAGAGAAACTCCGTGCACAGTTAGCCCTGGGGAAGGTCTGTGGCCCAGGAGAGATCCTCAGTGCTGCTCCAGCCCCTCCGTGGCAAAGCAGCACCTGGGAAGTCATGTTATCCCTGAGAGCCGGCCCATCCTACTCCCCGGTGGGGAGCTACAACAAAATAATCACAAGAAAGGTGCAAAGAGAGGAAAAGCAGTTGCCATGCTCCCCTCACTCAATATTGAATTACTCCAGGCTACAGGAGGGACTGTATATCTCCCTTTAACATCAGAGAGATGTTTTCTCTGGCTGTGGATAAGAGCCAGCAAGGGACCAGGACAAACCATAATAACCTAAAAAAAACCCCAAGTGTGGGCAAACTCACTAAAGAGCCAAGGAGAGTGCTGGGGCTGGGTGAAGGTGATGCCTCCTCTTCAGGCAAGGGGGACCTTGGTGCTCCCCTCCCTGCTGCGAGTCTGATTTTCAGGATCCTTTTCACTTCAGGTGTTCGTTTCCTTCTGAATGGGCATGGGAAGGAGGAAAAAGCTGTGGCTTAAATACTGTAGTTGGGGGATACTCTGCCTGGGGGTGGGCTGGGGGATGCTCTGGCCCAGG
>NW_009259791.1:32935-39615 GCF_000687185.1 Egretta garzetta | reverse complement strand
GGTGAATCTCCCATACCGTACACAACAGTGTGCCCAAGCCCCGGTGCAAATCCACAGGGCTCTTCCCGTTGGCTCTCTCCAGCCTGTAATTACCTTAAAGGCAACAATTAAAACTATTGAAACGCATGTGATGGGTTTAGGGAGCATAGTCCGGCTAATCCCCACAAGCATCCCAGAGGAGCGGAGGCAAGAAGCTCCCAGGGGCTGGAAGCCGGTGCTTTGCCGGGCAGGTAGGGATGGAGCGGGGCTGCAGAGGACCATGCTCGGGGAGAGGAGGTGGCAGCAGCCGGGTCCCCAGCCAGCATGGCACCCCAGGAGTCACACACGCCACAGCACCAATACTGGTGCCAAGGGCTGGGTGGGCTGTGGGAGGGCCCCCCCGGTCCCCATCCCTGGCTCAAAGCTCCCCAGGGCCATGCAGAAAGTCAGCAGCAGAAAATACCCCATCCCCAGAAGCTACTTTTTTTGCTTAAAGCTCCGATTGTAAACTTGAATGGCAAAAATTCCATCTTTCTTTTTCTGTGTCGGTCCAGGATCTAGCACAGCGAGTCCTCCTCCGTTCTGTATGTCAGGTACCGAAATACCGCTGTGTTCATGTGCAGCCCCTTCTGCCCTCCCCATCCTTTCCTGCAGCATCCCCCTGCGTGGTCGTATTCACGTGCAAGGGGCTGTGCAAGCACCCATGATGATCTCTGCTCATGCGGTCCCAAAGCAAGAGCAAGGCAATGGATGGTGAAGAACTGCATGAAATAGCACTGTCCTCCTGTGCTCACCACTTCTTTTTTTTTTTTTTTTCCAGGAATGATTATTTTTGCTGTTTTCCTGAAATCACCACCCTCCTGGAGCCAAGTTATATGTCATTCTCTGCTGCTTTCTTTAAGAAGCGGTTTCTAACCTGCCCTAAAAACACTGACCAGCTTTGGGACCCCCAAAAGGCAGGGAACTAGAGAGCAGAGAAGAGAACAAACCCTCTTTGTTCCCAGTATCTCGTGATCTTAAAGTGCTCGGGGTGATCTCAGGGGTGTCAGGGCAAGGCCAGAGCCACGCGGGGCAGCCGCCGGCTCCTCTCTTCTCCGGGCCTCTTGCTCCAGCAAGGCAACACTTTTCCTCCCCCCCCCCCCCATCACCTTTTTTTGTGACATGGTATATTTCTGAATTTCTAGATTTGTTTCCTTTCCCAGAACTGAAACACAATTTTAACCATTTGGACTAAAAGTGAGTCATTTTGCATTCAGAATATTTATTTTTTAGCTCAGAATGTTTTTTTAAAGTTTCTGTTCAAAGTCAGTTCATTTTTAGTGGAACAAAGTTTTTTGTTACAACCCAGACAAATCCAAATCCCTTTTCAATGAAAATATTTAATTTCTGAACGCAAGCTAGCTTTTCTTTCTACTTTCCTTTTTCTTTTCCCTTCTCATTTCTCTCCCTTTCTCATTTCTAAAATACAAATAATTGGGAAAAATCCTCTTCTGAGCAATTTCTGCTGCTGCTAACACCAACAGCCCCGAGGGCGGTCCCAGCCCCATGCTCCCCTTGCCAGGGAAGAAGCCTGCAGAGGGTCCTGGCCACCCCCCCCCCCCCCCCCCACCACTCCCCACAACCCAAAACCACAGGACAGACCCAGCTGCAGGGCTGGGGGGACAGAAAAACCTGCGGCGAATCCAGTCTTGGGCTGATAGGACCCCAAAAGGGCTGTAGCTGTTTTCTGGAAAAGGTGGGGTACCGTCAAGGCAAGGGAGCATCATCTGGGGTGCCCAAAGGTCTGCGCTTCCCCTAAAGCAGCTGTCTTATATTCTCTGTATATTTATTATACATATCTACAGATCTCAGATTATAAATTACACAAATACATCCTTAAATATTTCCATTCAAAAAAATATGTATGAGCAGCTGCTGAACACACTTCCCACTGTCTTCACCGCAGCACAGCTCTTCACTGTCACTGTCTGGCCAGGCGTGGGTCCAGCTACAGGCTGGGGTGTGGATTTGGGGTGACCGGCAGGAACTGGCTCCGTTCCCCCTGCGCCTCCTCTCCTCCCTCCCACGCTCCCCGCAGCGGCTGTGGGAGAGAAACGTGTCTCTCATGGCCCAGCTCTGATCCAGGGCATCCTCCAAGTGAGCTGCATCTTCCCCCACCACCCCTATAAGTGATACAGCAGAAGGCCAGTGTCACTTCATGCATTTATTGATCCACAGCAGCACTGTAGATAAGTGAAGCCCAGTCGCCTCTGAGGGCAGGAATAGCGTTGGGTGTAGGTGCCGTTCGGCATACGGCAAATTTTATTTGGGGGTTGCCTTCCATTACATGAGCATCTGACTTTTTTACTTGCATTTCTAGAGGGCTTTAGTGCTGAGTTTCTATCTGAAGCCGGTGAGGCAAGAGAGCAGCAGGGCTGGTGGGAGCTCAGGTTTTCCCAGAAGTGGACCCTGTGTTGGGAGATTAATATTGACCACGGGAACAGCATAGGAACGGGGATTTACAGCAGTGCCTGGTTTTTCAGAGTAAGGGTGAAAAAACCTGGGGAAACGAAGAAGCGAGTGAGAGGGACGGACTCCTATCTCTAGATCTTCAGATCAAGATGTTCATAAGCCAACAAGTTGCTGGGCTTGATGAACATGGCAGTGATGTTCACCAGCCTGTGTTGCACCGGAGATCAAACAGAGTGATCTCTGCCTTTAAAATGTATGAAGCTGCAAAATCTTAAGGGCATATAAACTTACTTTGATTGCAGGGCTGGGATCTTGGAAGTCGCATTCCTTTAATTTCCTTGAGCTGGTTGCTTTCCCCGTGAAGGACATGCATAGGGTGGTGAGTTTTCAATGGAAACTGGTTTTGCCTCATTTTCCACTTCTCTCCTGCTACAAGGAAAGAAGTGCAGAGCTCCGGAGGCCTGCCTGCCTCTTTCTATGCAGACAGAAAGGGCTGGGTGTCTGTGTTTAATTACAGCCTGAAAGAACTGCATTTAAAAGACAACAGCAAGCTATTTAATTAATACTTATCATTAGCACACATAAGAATGCCTAGCAGCAAATTGCAACAACAAAGCAACTCCTTTTTTTTTTTTTCTTGCACTTGGGATAAATTAATTTTAAAAAAGAGTAAACAAACCGTTTGCACCAGATTTGAGATGACTTTATATGGAGTGGGAGTACTGGGATAGTAGGTATTACCCCAGGACAGCAGAGATCTATAAGAGCAGGCTTTTCAATCTCCAGCTCTCCAGGCCAAGAAGCTTATCTTCATCTATCCATCTATCTATCTTTCTATCTCGGCATTTACGCTGGGCTCATCCCCATGTCTGAGCGCCTACTTGTCTTCATACCTGTCCATAAATTACACGGTGTCCCCAGGGCATTATAAATAATAATTCAACTCCCAAACCTTCAGAACACTCTTTTAAAGAATTGGCTTATAATTCACTGCACTACCGACTCCTCCTCCCAGCCCATAAAGGTAACGCTGGAGCGGAAGGACGTGACACCCCGATCAACGGAGGAAATGCCCCAAAATCAGTTCCTTGGGTGGGAAGGATGGGGTAGGCAGCCAAGAGTTGGAAGATGGGGATGGACATCGTGGCAAAGCACAGGGGAAGCCTGGACTACTCTGCTTGTGGGAAATAGCATCCTCATCCACAGCCTGCTGGGGATTTGTATTATCCCCCCAAATTTTAGCTCGGCCAGCACTGCAGCCAGCCAGTCATCCCATGTCCCCCTTTAATTAATAGCGCTCTTAATGGCACTGTTGATGGTTGGAGCAATGAACCACACTGTGGCTCTGCTGCTGATGTCTCCACAGGGTGCAGCACCAGACGACTGCTAGCTCAGAGGCAGACGGCTTAAAGGATAGACCCCACGTGTAGCCAGGCAGATACCAACCCACGCTGGAACAAGCACCCCAATCCTATGTTGGAAACACCAACAAATGGCTACAGGACAGCACGATGTTTCAGCACATGTGAGCTTTTGGGTAGAAGCCTCCAGCTGAACCATGGGGAACCTTATTCCTCTACCCCAATACATTGCATTTCCATCCCAACACGTTGCATATCCATCCCAGTGCAATGCGTCCTACTTGAGGTACTTAGGGGTTAGGAGCATGTCCCAGCCATGTCCTTCAGCGTGAAGGGTGTCCCAACCTGCAGGGGAACGTCCCTGGCAAGACCTGGGGTCCCTGCAGAGGCTGGCCACTGGCTCGTGGGCAACTCTGTCTCCTAGCATGTGTGCGTGGGATCTGCTCGCGGTCAGTAGTCTGAAACTGGAATTTTTCCTGGGGAAAAGTGTGAGCGATTGATATATGAGATGAATTATTTCACAAGCCTGCCCTGAACAGCTCTGGAAGGTGCAGAAGTAATACATTGTTAATGCCAGGAACATGTCAAGCTGCCAGCGCTTGCACCTGCCCATCAAAGTGTTGGACAAGGAGGTACCACCTTTCTGCATGACTTTCCTCCCTGTGCTTTCCATGTTTCCATCAAAGATGACCCTCCCTCTCAGATGGAGACCTAAGGAGGAGCAAGCAGAGCCTGAGCACTTATTATGGGACCAAAGTGGGAGTGAAAGCCCTGGCTGTGGGAGCAGCCAGGGATGCCGTGGTCCCAGAGCAGGCGGTGGGACACGGCATGCCCACAAGGCCAGGTTCATCCCTGCATCCCAGGCACCTGGGCTGCCAGGGGCGGCCACGTATTGCCCTCTGCGGGAGCGTGGCCGCCCTGCAAGCCTGTTTGTGCTCCCAATGCCTCGGCTCTGGGTGCGAAACAGGATTTTCCTGCTGCTCTTCTGCTCCAGAAATCCCAGAGAGGTTTTGTAGGGTCCTGCCTGAAAAACATCTGGTTTTGGCTGGGGGAGAAGCAGCACCCTCACCCCATAGGGGTATCCTCAAGGATGTTTGAGAATTAAACCCCTTTTCACCCTGCATGGGCATCGTCTGCTGCCTTCCTGCAGCAAGGCTGGACCCCGTACCCATCTGGCTGCTTTGAGACGGGAGTGTGGGGATGTATTTGCTTGCAAAACACACCAGGGCTTTGGTGGGCTGCAAGCCCAGCACCCCTCGCCCCGGTGCTCCCCATCCAAGGGTCTGGGTCCAGCCCCTCGGTCTCCTGCCCCCACCCTGCTCTGGTCTTGGCCAGCAAGCCAGATCTGCAACCTCTCGCTTGGATGCAGAGCTGGGTGCAATTTCAGGCCTCTCCTCCATGGCACGGTGTCTCAAGCTATGATTAAGAGCTAAATTACAACTGGGCAGCCATCCCTGGCCGAGAACTGCAAGTTTTGGGGAGGCAGCTATTAAAGGCGGTGGAGTCCGACGAGTATAACGTGCGCATCACGGCAGGGGCAGCTGATCACGGGGTCAAATGGGATCGGGGCGGGTTTCTCACCGGCACCACCAGTGACTTGCTGCACCAGCCCCCCGGTGCAAAGCCATCCTTTGGGGCAAGGTTATTCCCGAGGACAAGGCTGTGTTGTTGCTTAAATAAGAGGTATTTTGCTGGCCTGTTTGGCTTTTAAAGGAGGGTGAATGGTGGCTTCAGGAAGCGTCAGAGCTCCCCTGGACCCCACCACCATTTTCTTCCCAACTGCTCAATCCATGCAACTAGTAGAGCCGTTAGCATTAAAAACACCCAGCGTCCAAGCACTGCAGTTTTTTGCATCATTTTCAACTAAGCAGTTTCCCTCACCCCCATTAATTGGCATGGGGCAGCCTCAGCCCCTCCAGTCCTCCTCTCCTGCAGGGTTTGGGTGGGATGGGAGGAGGTGGCACGGGGCCGGCTGTGCTGGGGGGAGCCTAGGAAAAGGCTGCCCCTGTGCCAGCAAGGCGGCTTGCAGCCCAGGCAAAGCTTCCCACTCTTCCCCGCACATTCTGCAACATCCCATGCTGATTCACTTCACAGAACTTACTTTTACCCTGCTAAATGCCACTAAACCTTCAAATTAATCCTCCCATTACGGGACTTCCTTTGATGTCAAAGGGGGAATTTTTTTTTGATGGCAAAGGGGGATTTTTCCCCCCTGCTGTAATTATTCCCTTTTTTTTTCCCCCCTTTTTAGGCACAGGAGATTCCTGCCAGATGCATGACTTGTGGAGGCAGCTCCCACACGAGGTATTTATATATTTATATGTATATGATGAGAATGCGTTATTGAAAGACCTGAAGTTTCAGGCTGAAGACAAGGGGAATTTCCCATTTCCTATTTGTTTCAGTGGAAGTTGCCTGGGAAGAGTCTGCAGCAGGACTGAGACCAAAAGCTGTGAGATACAGCATGGGAAAGGAGCTCCTTAAAATAAACTTGTCCAGAGAAAACATCTGCTTTTTAACACTATCGCTGAGCAAGTTTCGATGCCTGGGAATGATCCCTGGCACTGCTTAAATGATGGGGATGGGGAAAGTGGATCCACTCCAGCCCTGCATAATTTTCCCATTGAGCATCTCGGGTGCTGCTGGGAGCTCTGGGCTGTATGTCCCAGCACGGGGCCAGCATCGCTGGATAATGCTCAGGCAGCTGGCAACTGCGGGCAGAGCTAAGGTTGCTTTCTGTAATAGCACGTAATGATGGAACAGGCAGGTTTATTCAGAGTTTCAAATAGCTTTTATGAATTTCTAGGAAAAAGAGGATACAACTGCAGAGCTCTTTACTGAAAATGTTATGAAATAGTCTACGTAATTCCACGGCAAAGTGCATTCCTG
>NW_009259791.1:24393-32874 GCF_000687185.1 Egretta garzetta | reverse complement strand
CATCTGCCAGCCGTACCCTGGTAGCTCAGGTCTGCATGACTCCCTGCCCAGTGATCCCCCGCTGTCCCGGCGGAGTCGGTCGGCTCCCCCGTGCCTCCCGCTGCTGTGCTGTGGCTTCGATCTGCTCCCGGAGCACCCGTGCCCAGTCCTGCCCCCGCTCCAGGGGAGTGGACCTGGTCTCCATTGCTGTTAAGGCAGTGATTTCAGGGGGGAGCTGAGGAACCAGGCCAGCTTGGAGCAGGGCATCCTGAAACTTGGCTGCGGAAGCTGGAGCTAAGCAACACCGGGGCGTGCTGAAAAGGAAAGAAAAGCAAGAAAACTTTTGATGTAAGCAAGCCCTGAGCTGGAGATGCTGCAAGAGCAAAGGGAGAAGTGGTGTTCCCATTTGCAATGCTCCCGAGCGCGGCTGTCCTTACCCATCTGGCTGCGAGTAGTGGTGGTGAGCAGCTACGGCGGAGTGGGGGCACAGCAGGTAGCGGTTTTCCTCCCAGCTGCGCTGCATGGCTCGCACAATGTCCTCATCGGAGGCCGAGCATGAGCCCAGGGTCTCAGAGAGCTGCAGACGTGGGGGAAGAAATTCTTTACAATGAGGGTGGTGAAACACTGGAATGGGTTGCCCAGAGAGGTGGTGGAGGCCCCATCCCTGGAAACATTCAAGGCCAGGTTGGACGGGGCTGTGAGCAACCTGATCTGGTTGGAGATGTCCCTGCTCACTGCAGGGGGGTTGGACTAGATGACCTCTAGGGGTCCCTTCCAACCCAAAACATTCTATGATTCTGCGATTCTATGATTCTATAATTCTATGAAACGGGGAGGTTTGCACAGGGCATCACCACCCCACACGTTCCCAGCCAGGCTTGCGCCACCGGCACTCAGCAAAGTAGTTCAAAATAGGGTGTCTGGAGGATGGAGTCCTTCAGGGACTGAAGGAAAAGGGGTTGCTGCTGCAGCTGGGGGAGGCACTGCTGGAAATGGCTTGCAGGGCCAGAGCAAGGAGTTTCCGTCCCCAGGTGCCGGGAGCGTGGGTGGAGAGCAGCCGAGACTCAGCTCCTCAGCTCTGCACTGCTATTTGCATGCTCTGAGGGAGTTTCTGAGGGTTGTAAAACCCACCTCAGTGTAACAATTCTTCTTTCTTTTAATAATGGAAGGTTTTGTTATTTATTTTGCTGCTGTGCAAGCAGGAGCGGGTGCTGGGCAAAGGATGCTCGGTGGGGGACAGTGTGTGTTGGGTGGGAAGAGGCAGGTCTTTGCATCTGTCCTGAAGAGCCTCGCAACTCAGATGTTTGGTTTTCTCTTGTATTTCTCTCTGCTTTGCGTTCGTGCTCCCATTTACCACAACACGGAGGCTGAATTGCAGCACCAAAACCAGCAGACGCGCTCCCAAAAGGCACGCTTGGTTTGTGCCAGCGCTCGCAGCACGATGCCTCGGTGCACAGCCAATGCCAGCACCAGAGTGGCCAAGGGAGGGGTGGTTATTCTACTTAAGGGGTTATTCTACTTAAATAATTGTAGGCAGTTTTTAATCAGTTTGCAAAGAAGAAAGACTTTTCTTTATAAAAAAAAGAATTTAAAAGGGGGTTTTAACATCCCCATGCACACACACTGATAACAAAACTCCTCTGGCCTCACACTTAAAATTTTGGTTGGAAACTCACCACTATGATTTTTTTATTCTGAAAATGAGTTGAAAACAACTGGTAGTGGTGAATCTCCTTACCCACACTCACACCGGGCGCTGCATGCGTGAGGAACTGACCTTTCTGTGCAAATCCTCCGGCAGCTTAAGGCTTTTTGACGCGCTGAAGCGTTCCATCAGTGTTTTTGTCAGGCGGCTGTTGGAGCCCGAGAGCAGCCAGAGGATCCTCTCCACGTTGTAAGGCTCCTGGGATAACAAGGCAATAGGTGAGCAGTGGAAATTCGAGCATCTGTTTCAGGGGGAGAGCATCTGTGTGGATTCTCTGATGTCTAATTAGGGCTGAGGTCCTACTGCCTCATTTTTCTTGGTGGAAGCTGGGGTGGGCTTTGTGTTTTCCCCCTGCACACCCACATCCCAAGACAAGTCTTTGGGAACGTGATGCCTTTCAGACCTCTGAGCTGTCAGAGCAGTCTGGCAGTGACCATCAGATTAAAAAAAAAACCAAACCTAATGAAGGGATGACTGATAAATCAACAGTGTGACCACATCTGTACAATCACCTTGAGGAACCCAGGCTAATAACACACTATGTATTTGAGAACCAGAAATATCCAGATGTTTACTCAGTGTTGCAGATGCTGCTGTGAGTCACCCAGAGCCCGTGTGACTTAACGAGAGACCCAGCTCCCTGCAGGGCTGACCGATAATCTTCATGAACATACCAGGCACATATAGGGCCTGACTGGCCTCTATGACTATGTAGCAATTGGTGTTGCAACACTGCAGCAAAACTCAGTGCAAGACCACACAGGAGGGTCCCAAACCAATTTCACCGCTCACCATCTCGTTCCTGCATGCTCGCAAGCACCCAGAAACATTAATCCAGGTGGTTTGGCCAAGATACCTTGTAAGGACAGACAGGACAAGGCGCACCAATTACCGAGTCCTCATCACATCTCCTGGGTTCAAGTGCTGGTTTTGGATGAGCTCTTTACACCTTTTAGCAGCTGACAGTGCCTGTGACCTTTTGTCTCTCCATCCTGTCCTACCTTGGCGAGTCATCAGGACTTACTCAGCCTTTTGTGTCCTTATCTGGTTGGCTTATGGCCCCAGTCCTGTTCTTCATCTTCCCACCATCGTCTCCCAGAGCCTCCAGCCTGTAATCTTCAGTCTAGTCTGGGTGTAGCCTGCCCTTTGCTTTAGGCTGTCCCCTGCTTTAGGCTGTCCTCTGCCTCCCAACCTGGCTGTCCTGAGAAGCTACATGGCAGTGTGCCTGGACTTGGATGACCTGCTACTGGAGGTGCCCTCAGCACCATCCTCCTGACACCCCTTCTCCTGTCCTTCCTTCTGCTACTCCCACATCCAGACCTTCCCCTTCATCCTCCATTTGTACCAGCCTCATGGTTTCCACTACCAATCACTACATTGACATCAGTAAGTCGAACTGGGCCAGGACACTGGTGCAAACACTGGCCTTGTCATTGAAGTCACTAGCCAGCTCTCCAGTCTGGTTTCGTCCCATGCCACTAGAGTTGTCCAGAAGAATGTTGGGGCCCAGTTTGGAGGACAGGTCATGCTGGGGGCTGTTCCCAAGGAAAGTTTTGGCATATGGACATGAGCCGCATGGTGCTTCCTGACCTCAGGGCCAGAGAACAGCCCCCGGTTGGCTTGAGGTACTGCAAAGACACAGCATCTGCTGTGATTCTCCTGGGATTGCTCCTTACAAGGCACATCCACACTAGGCTTTATGCTTCACCTTCAACTCTTCAGTTAGTGTCTAACTGGAAAGTTTTCTCTGCTTTAGCTTAGTCTGCAGAAGAAGCAATCTAAAGAGGTTGTGCTCTCTCCATCCTTGAAGGTTTCCAACACCTGACTGAACAAAGCCCTGAGCAACCTGGTCTGACCTCAGGGCTGTCCCTACTTTGAGATGGTCCCACCTAGACACCTCCTGAATTCCCCTCCAGCATGAATGATCTTTTGAGCTATGGAAATATTTGCATGGATGCTTCAGATGGGGGCTGAACAATGATGTCCCATGCAGCTGTGGAGAGGGATGTGCAGAGGGATACACCCATCCAGCTCCTCGGGAATCTCTGGACATCACCTCACCTGGCTGCCTTCCTTCATGATCCCAACATCTGGCACATGCTTAGGTGCCTCAGCAGGCCAGTGCTATTGAAGGGCCATGGGCTGAGAGAGGAGCCCAGATACCCTTTGAGCTCTGAGGACCCCCACAAATTCCTGCGTCAGGAGGAAAGTCAAGCTGCAGACCACAGGAGCCTGGTGATAATGGGGGAATATTAACTTACTGACTGCAAAGCACGACAGTTCCTCCAGGCTCCCAGGTCTTCCCAATGTGTTTGAACAGCTTTTGGAAAATCTAGGAAGCTTAAGGCCACAGCGATACAACACCAAGTGTCTCACACTTTGGTCACTTGTTTGGAAGCAGACCCAATCCCTGTGGATCACAGGTAGGTATGAAATGGGAGGTATTTGCTTCCAGGTGTTTGGTTTCTTTACCTCCATGACTTTTCACTTCTGAGGCCTTTGCCTGCCTGCTGAGACTTGTTTTGCACTGAGCAAGTTGCAGATGGCCATAGATGAAGCTTTTCTTCTGGGCTTTCCTACCTTCTTCCTGGTCTCTTCTCTTGCTTTTGGTGGAGCATCAACAAAGCCCTTGAGATATGACGGGATTTATCATTTTCTAAGTAAATGTCATGTTTCGAGACAACATCCCTCTCTTGCTAACCTTGCACGTAATGAAACCCCAGAAACCCAGCATTTAACAGTGAAGATTACGAAGTCAGGCCCTGAAAAGTGAAGAAGGTGGTGTTGGATCTATTTCAGCTCAGCAGTCTGCAGCATAAATGCTCAATATGAGTCACACCTCTTAACGCATCGCTGAGAGGCATTGCCAGTGGCAGAATTATGCTTTCATAAACCAGGTAGAACAGAGTACAAGGAAAACCAAAATATTTAATATTTGGTATTTTCCCATTTTGGCCAATTCCTTACATACCTGAATATCCATGGCTGATGCTAATGTAGCCTTCACGCTCTCCAACAGTGAGAAATCTCCATGTTGAATAGTCCTGTGAACGATGTCATTGCTGTTAACCGCGGCAACAAGTCGAATTGGGAGACCCATTTTCTGGGCAATACAGCCAGCTAGAAAAGGAGTGAAAAAATACATGTATACGTGATGAAGGAACATTCAAAGGAGATTTAGCAAAGAAGTCACTGTACAAATGACCTCTAAAGGTCCCTTTCAACCCAAAACATTCTATGATGAGTTGGGCTTGTTCAGCCTGAAGAAGAGAAGACTGAGGGGAGATTTTATCAACATGTACAAATATCTCAAGGGTGGATGTCATGAGGACAGAGCCAGACTCTTCGCAGTGGTGCCCAGCGGCAGGACAAGGGGCAATGGGCACAAACTGACGCATAAGAGGTTTCAGTTGAATATGAGGAAGAACTTGTTTACTTTGAGGGTGACAGAGCCCTGGCACAGGCTGCCCGGGGGGGTTGTGGAGTCTCCTTCTCTGGAGATATTCAAAGCCCGCCTGGATGATGTCCTGTGCAACCTGCTCTGGGTGACCCTGCTTGAGCAGGGGGGTTGGACTGGATGATCTCCCGAGGTCCCTTCCAACCCCTGCCATTCTGTGATTCTGTGATTCTGTGAAATTGATTGTGCATATAGTTCAGAAGCAGACACAAATGACATTCCCCAACAGACTCTGAGATATTTGTCTTTAACGTTTTGGTAGAGCACCAAATTATAAAATCCAGGGATGCCATGCTCCACCTGCCATCGAACACTGACCCTTGGGCATCTCCACATTTGAAAATGGACGAGCAGAGGACCAAGAGGTGAGGCAGCTGCCATCCAAGCAAGAGAGATGAAGTTTTTGGGCTCTTGCAGCTTATTGATGCTGGCTCAGATGGGCAGCCTGGAAATACAGCGAATGGAGCTGAGTGCATTGAATCCTTTATTGCTTTCATAAGACAGTTGTCCGCCTACTTTGGGATGGAGGCAATCAAGGACTCACATTTAGAAGGACAGATTATGCAATTAGGAGTGGTTCTCTTGACTGCGCGCTACCATGCAAACCAGAGTAGGACCCAGCAGGACTCCACACCTCTGTTAATGTCTCACTTAGGAAATCAGAGCCACAGTATTTTCCCTCTTTTCTGGATCAAACACATTCTGTCCACTTCTAATGTGCCCATCCTCAAGATAGCTACAGTCATGATCAAAGGGTGGTTTGGGATTTTCTACACCTTGCAAATCATCAGTGACACCTGAATGAGTAATAACCGTCCATGAGTAATAAAATATAAGTGGTTCTGAAGAAATACTACCAGAGCGTGGGTGTTTTAATAAATAGCAATACTCAGAATCTGCAAAGTGCTTTTAGTCCATAGGTCACAGCACTCTCTTTCTGCCCTATCTAACCTATCTTTTTTCCCTTCACCTGTGATATTTCCTCCTCCTCCTGTTGGCACAACAATTTCCACCACTGGCAGCGGGGTGGTATCCAGGGACGGGGCACACTGAAAGTAAGCATAGAAGTGGTGAGCAATCTGCACCATAATCCTAGACCAATTGACCGAATTCAAGCTCATCAGATTGTATTTTCTGGCAAAATCGGCATCAGCGAACAGTTCCTTGATCGGCTCATCGATTTCATCGCTGTTCCCATGAGCTGTCAAAAGGAGAAAGGAAAGATTAGATCTGCCAACATCAGCGCATCAGGCACAAAGTATTTCTGCTCAGAAATAGGGCCAGTCTCAAGCCCTGGGGTTTGCTGCGGCCAGGGGTGTCCTGAGCTGCCCGTCAGCCTCGGAGCCTGTACAAGCCAGGGGTTGAAAAGCACCATGTGGATGCCAGGAGGTTTCTGCAGACATTGCACTCTGGGCTTTTGCTTATGCCAAGTATAAATTTGCCAGGAAGGCAAACACCTGCATCCCCTGTGAGATGTCAAGGTGAGACCTGGCTGAGCAGAGGAGGCAACGGAACAACTCAAGCACCCAGCCATGGGGATGGCACAGAGGTAGGGGATGGACCACCCATGAAGGTGAGGGGACAGAAGGAAGGGGTGTGTCTCAATCCTTTTAGTGCCAAGAAATGGTGCTGAATTCAGTGTAGCTAAACACCAGCCACCTGCATGGAGGCAATTCTGATCTGTGTCCAGGAGAAAAGGAAGACTTGAACCATTTTTCATCAGAGTAGGGACTTCTGCTATAGGCTCCTGTTAGCCAAACCTCTGGGCACAGTGGCCATAATGGCAATGACCTGGCTGGCTGCAGCTGCTAAAGCAGCAGCCCCCTGAGACTTTTAGGGTCACATTTTTTTGACACAGCAGGGCTATAAAGTGGACAGTCCATCAGTAATGCCAACCAGCAAAGACATGGACGTTGTCTTCAATGACGGTGGTCATCTGAAGTTCCTGTATCTGGGTGCAGAACCCCTTGGGCAGCAGAACAAAGATGTCCATGTTCTTCTGCCCTCTCACACTCTCGATGGCTGAGCTCCCCGTGTCCCCTGAAGTCCCTGTTTCAAAGTGAGGGAGAAAAGCAAAAGATTGATGCATCAGTCAAACCTGCATTGCTGCACTTTAAGTAAAAGATGCAGAGATGCTCCATGAGATATTTTTGGCTAGAGCAACCACCCTAGCATTGCCTGGAGATCACTCACCAGCCACCCATGAGGCAATACCACCCCAGGGTATCTATGAGGATGGCCGTGGGATGATGGCCATCAAGGTAAAGACCTGCCTGGAAGTTTTACCCCCCCAAAGAGGCATACTCACCCACCAGAATAGTGATGTGCTTCTGTTTTTTCTCCAAGAAGTACTGTAAAAACTGTCCCGTACAGGACAAGGACAGATCCTTAAAGGCATAAGTAACCCCATGCCACAGCTCCAAAACATTCAGCCCATCTTTCAGCCTGGACAGATGGACGACATCCTTGTGTCTGAACCTGCTGAAGGCCCTGTCAATCAGGTCTAGAGGGAAAATGATTAAAGGGGTTGTTAGATGGGGTAAGAGGGGTATTTTTTCTGGCCCATGGCTTCCTGCATCTGTGCTCTTCTGGGAAGCTTTCTGCACAACCAAAGAGACTCAGTTGCAGGAGAGGTGACAGCTACCCAACAAGTTATTCTTAGTTATTAGGAGCAAACCTAATAAAAACCACAATAAAGCCCGCTTTATTGTCTTCAATAGCTCTATGGTGAGAGACCCCAGGGGACACACAACACAGTCAGAGCAAACTGTGTTAAAGTATAAAACATGGGAAACCCAAATTTTATCATAGTGCACTGTTGAGACAGAGGTTGTAGCTGCCCTCTGGTGGAAGTGATAGCTCTTAAATGTTAAAAACATTAAAAATTGGATCTCCATGATAGCATGGAGCAGCAGAAAGCCCTGGTGGGAGGGCAAGTCGGGAGCAGTGAGTCGGACCATGGCATCACTTCTGCAGTCACCACAATCCCTATTTGCACACAGGGGACACCTTTTCCAGAAGGTAACAAGCCCCAGGAAGGTGACAGAGGAGAAACGGGTACAGAAAGGAGCAGGCAGCGGTACAACAGGCTCCATCCTCTGGGAGCTGCGAAGAGGATGGGGCAAAGACAGGCAGATGCATCTGAACACCCCAAAATCCTCCTGCCCATCCCTGTGAGCAGTAAACTGCCCAGCTGGGGCTCACCATCGAGCACGCTCCGTGGGACCAGCTCGGCTGTGATGAAGAGGGAGCAGATCTCCTTCACCAGCTCCTGGTAGGAGAGGCAGCTCCACCTCCGCAGGGTGTCCCCATCCAGCAAGGGGATGCACTGGGGCATGAA
>NW_009259791.1:20844-24321 GCF_000687185.1 Egretta garzetta | reverse complement strand
TCCCATGTGGACAGACAAAGCTCCTCAGGGAAGAAAACACCTCTTCCCCTAAAAATATCTCACACTGCGGGGAGCTAGAACGGACAGAGCCAGCGGAGGGCACATGGTGTTCTGCAGGCAGGGGAAATGCTGTCTGAGGTTGGCACAGAGGTGCCTGGAGCCCCCCTCATCCTGCTTTCCCTGAGCCCGTCCCACCCTGCCCCGGAGACACTTCCCAGCCTGAGCAAAAGCCCTGACAGCGCAGAATTCACTGCGCAAGCACGTCATGTCCCCTGCAGGCTATTTGCAAAAGCTGGAGTTTTAAAATGTTAAAAAAAAAATAAATAAATTAAAGGAAATAGCAATGTTTTTAGAGCAGGCTGATTTCAAAGGGGTTAAACTAACGACAGGATTTAACTCAGTGTAGGAAGGGCTGAGCTAAATCCGCCGGATGCATGCAAATCCCACCGAGCAGCCACCGCTGCCCCGATCCCGTGAACCCATTCCCACCTGGGGCACTCAGGCCAAGGGTGCAGCCCCCCGACACGGCACGACACGACACGACACGGCACGACACGACACGGCACGGCTCGGCACGGCACGGCTGTAGGCCACCTGACCCCACGCAGAGGAAGGAGAGCGGCCAAGCAATTTGCTGCCGCTTGCAACCCGGCCACCCTTTGCACTTGTGCTCACGGAAAATTTCTCCCCGTTGCAACCCGCCAATGTTCCCCTTGCCGCGGTGCAGCCGGCGGAGGTGGCCGCCCTGCACTGAGCCTGGGAATAGGAATATGCGGGAAAAATGGAGCTGAGCTGTTCCTGGTGGTGCCGGGCATCGGGGTGAGGGGCAGCAGGCATAAGCTGCAGCTGGGGAGAAATCTAGTTAGATATTAGGAGATAGCTTTTAACTGTGAGGGTGATCAAGCACGGGGCACGGAGAGCTTCTTGTCTCCAGGATAACCCCAGAGAAACTCAAAATGCAACAGCAGAAGCACTGAGCCACCTGACAGAACTGTGAGGTTGGGTTTAAATTTGAGATGCAACCTGCTTAAAGCAGGCTTTGGGTGAGAAACCTCCAGAGGTCCCTTCCAAGCAAAATCAGTCTGGAATTCAACTATGCAAAGCCATGTGTTCAGCCTGTGAGGTTCGGATGTCGTAACAGCCCTGTCCCAGTGATGGGGAAACTGAGGCACGGGAGGGAGAGGGGACATGTGCGGGGCTGTGCAAAAAACCTAAGCTATCCAGTGGAGGGAAGGGATGTGCATGCTTTTCCTTACTTTTTAGTTTAATAAATGGAGTTTTTTGGAGGGCAAGGTGAGCACAGGACTGGTGGCTGCGCAGACCCAGGGCGCAGCATGTACTGCGGGAGCCTGTGTGGGGACTTCAGCCCGGGAAGGCAAGGTGCAGAGGTACAAAGGATGGCTGATAACAGCCAGCCGTGAGTCAGAAAGCCCACGTCTGCAGTAAGGGACACATCACCGTGCCAAAGCGTTGGAGTCCGACCCAACACGCGTTGCCTCTCTAACTCTGGCAAGGAACTGTAGCCATGAGAAGTCTTCGGTAGAGAGTGGTCCAGTCCTTGCCCTCAGTGCCAGCGTGGAAATGTGCTTTTCTACACCCAACATCCAAAAAGGACTGTTACTGCAAGCTCTGCGAGCTCCTCAGCAGGAGGTAGAAGCTAAATTTTGGGCTCTGGGCAGCATTGCCTGTGATGGTGTTGCTCAAGGTCGAATGGGGTGGCTGTAGCAGAGTGGGAAGCAAACAGCAGCCTTTTAATAAGATACCTGAGCTTACCCCCGTGGGCCAGAGCGGTGTTAATAGTCTTCATTTTCCGACCACCTCTAGGAAATCAGCTAGAAAGGGATCTAATTATCTATAATTATATCAATTATATCACCCAACCAGCCTGCATCTCCGCAGATCTCTGTGCCAAACGTTTCTCATCACGTTGCAAAGCTGAAGCCTGAGCCACCCAAAACTCCTGTGGCCCCAGGGTCCTCCCCGTACCCGCAGCCACTGGATCCTCATGGCACATTGGTGTGGAGTGGGGTGATGACCCTGTTTTGGGGGATCCGTCCCCATCCCAGCTGCGCAGCCAGGGGGTGCTGGAAAAAACAGGTAGCAGGGCAGGACCTTGCTCTTCAGGGATGGCTCAGGTGGTGAAACCTCCCCAGGGCCATCCCTGGAGTCACCAAAAGCTTCCAGGGTCACCTAGCCAGCTCAGGTGAGTGGATGATGTCCCCAAAATGGAGCTAAGGCTCCATTTCGGGGACATCGTCCGCTCGCCTGAGCCGCAACGTGCAGGGCAAATCCCTCCATGGCAAAGTGGTGTAAAAAGATGATGTTCTCAGTCCCATATGTTTTTAATGCCCCATGTATTTTTGGAGGGTAAATGATCCTTTAATACCCAATCAGGTGAGTTTTTAGTGCCTTCCTCCTTTACCAGCTCTGAAAGGGGTTTTTTTCCTCATCATGTTCCAGTGGCAGCTGACACAAAAACCCATCAAGCAACATCTCTGAACAAAACAGTGAAATACTAGAAATAAAGCAAATACTAAAAGCTGCAGGATACGTGATTTGCCTCCTCTCCTCTCCCCTCTCCCACAACAGTGTGCAGAGGTAAACTCAGGATTTTCCTTCCTTGCAGCAGCCTCTGCCCATGCAGAGGCAGAGCACGCTTTTGAGCCTAGCTCAAATTTAGGCTAGAATGAGGGAAAGATCAAATCCCTGTGGAAAGCTGCACAAGCTAATAGCTTTTATTACCACTGTAATAATTTAATATCACCAGCGTGCATCTGAGCATCCCCTGTTCACCCAGCACACCCTGATGGGACCTCACCTCCTCCCACCACCGTGGGACTTTATGCCTCCAGGCATTTACTTACCATAAATCTAACTCTTTCAATGTGTGCATTAGCTGTATGAGATAACTTCCCTGATTCATCTCATTTACTTATTTTTTTCAGGTGAAGAGCTTACAATGAATTCCGCGATCCCTTCGGCGTTACATCCCTCTGGGGTGCATGCAGGAACCCTGCAAAAAAAAAAAAAAAGGGTTATACCAGGATACCTGCTGCTCTGTGCTCTCAGACAGAAATAGCAGCAAGGCTTTTGCCACAGCTTTAGCTATGCCCTGGGCCTATCAGCAGCGATAGCTCTCGTTAATGAGGTCGTCAATTAATGCTGTGATGGCAGGGACTGCTCATGTGGCAGCCACTGGTGAGCACAGAGCACAGGGGAAGGACCAGGGACACGCTGGGATGATCGTGCCATTTACTGGGGAGGGCTTTGCCCACACTCAGCCCTGCAAGCTCCATGCATTCATGGTTAAAGTGCCATTTCTCTAATATTATTTTGGATTTTAAAAGAAAGGAGAGGAAGAGCATGCCTGCGCTGCTGCACGCCAGCCCACCCGGGCTTACCCACTGCAGCAACAGACCAAGAGCTGGAAAACGGAACAGCTTTTCATTAACCTGCTCTTACCCGGTGCTTCCGTAT